>NC_056455.1:9542909-9582909 GCF_018296145.1 Oncorhynchus tshawytscha
TGGTAAAGACATGGTAAAGGTATGGTAAAGACATAGTAAAGACATAGTAAAGACATGGTAAAGACAAAGTAAAGACATAGTAAAGACATAGTAAAGACATGGTAAAGACATAGTAAAGGCATAGTAAAGACATAGTAAAGACATGGTAAAGACATGGTAAAGACATAGTAAAGACATAGTAAAGACATGGTAAAGGCAAAGTAAAGACATAGTAAAGACATAGTAAAGACATGGTAAAGACATGGTAAAGACATAGTAAAGACATAGTAAAGGCATAGTAAAGACATAGTAAAGACATAGTAAAGACATGGTAAAGACATGGTAAAGAAATAGTAAAGACATAGTAAAGGCATGGTAAAGACATAGTAAAGACATAGTAAAGACATAGTAAAGACATAGTAAAGGCATGGTAAAGACATGGTAAAGACATAGTAAAGACATGGTAAAGACATAGTAAAGGCATAGTAAAGACATGGTAAAGACATGGTAAAGGTATGGTAAAGACATGGTAAAGACATGGTAAAGACATAGTAAAGACATGGTAAAGACATAGTAAAGGCGTAGTAAAGACATGGTAAAGACATAGTAAAGACATAGTAAAGACATGGTAAAGACATAGTAAAGACATAGTAAAGACATGGTAAAGACATAGTAAAGACATGGTAAAGACATGGTAAAGACATAGTAAAGACATAGTAAAGACATGGTAAAGACATGGTAAAGACATAGTAAAGACATGGTAAAGACCTGGTAAAGACATAGTAAAGACATGGTAAAGACATGGTAAAGACATAGTAAAGACATGGTAAAGACATGGTAAAGACATGGTAAAGACATAGTAAAGACATGGTAAAGACATAGTAAAGACATGGTAAAGACCTGGTAAAGACATAGTAAAGACATGGTAAAGACATAGTAAAGACATGGTAAAGACATGGTAAAGACATAGTAAAGACATAGTAAAGACCTGGTAAAGACATGGTAAAGACATAGTAAAGACATGGTAAAGAGACATAGTAAAGACATGGTAAAGACATGGTAAAGACATAGTAAAGACATGGTAAAGACATAGTAAAGACATAGTAAAGACATGGTAAAGACATGGTAAAGACATAGTAAAGACATAGTAAAGACATGGTAAAGACATGGTAAAGACATGGTAAAGACATGGTAAAGACATAGTAAAGACATGGTAAAGACATAGTAAAGACATAGTAAAGACATGGTAAAGACATAGTAAAGACATAGTAAAGACCTGGTAAAGACATGGTAAAGGCGTAGTAAAGACCTGGTCTAGGTACAGTATGTCCACTATCCACATAATGTAGCTTGTCAGGTACTCTAACACAGACTTCATGTTAACACACATGCATTTACATGCTGTAATACATGCTCTTACACACACAGGCATACACACACACACACACACACACACACATAAACACACTCTCAAAACATAATGGCCAAAGAGACAGAAGGCACATCTGAAACCATGACAACGCCTCTCAAGCAACTTTCCATGAACGAACCAGCAGCAGTTTACTGGAAAAGCCAAAGCAGCCTTAGAAAAGTGTCAGCAGGCAGAGCTACGTGACTGCATTGACAGACAGACAGCAGGCTGAGACAGAGACACAGTCCCCAAACGCTCCGGCTTCACAGGACTAAATACCAGAGCCCTGCTAGCAAACACACACACTTTAAACAGCACACAAAGACACAGCGGCGATGAGATGGAGAGAACGGGAGAGAAAACAGAACAAATGTATGGAGCGTAATTGAAAACGGAGGGAATAGGAAGGACAAGAGGAAAGGACAGACAAACGGAGGGAGGAGGGAAGAGGATAGGTACTGCCCACCTGAGGGTTCCTCAACGTTCTTCATCTGCACACCTGCACACCTCTGCACACCTCTCTCCCTCTCTTCTGGTCATTTCATCCCTCCAACCCTCTCTGTCTTCTCCCACCCCACTTTCTACACCTCAGACACTGACTGAGACTCAGCGAGGGGGAGAGAGAAAGAGAATCGAAAGAGTGGGTGGGAAGTGAACAGTGGGAAATGAGGGATAAAGGAGAGAGGCAGAAGGAGAGAGAGAGAGAGAGAGAGCGAGAGAAAGAGAGTGCAAACCCCAGTGGGTGAGCTGGATGAGGAAGGCTGCCATCTCCTAACATTGTCTCTGTGCCTTTCTGTCTACTTGCGTGTCCCTTGTTGTCCGTCTCTCTCCTTCCCGCTCATCTCTCACATTATGTACATCTCAGTAGCTCTGTCAAGCTAGCAGAGCAGGAGAAATCACAGGGAGAGAATATATGGTATTACTATATTCCCATATCACTTTATGGATTGGCTGACTAATAAAAAGACACTGGACCTTTGGACCCGTCTACTGTATACAGTGTGTGTGTGTGTGTGTGTGTGTGTGTGTCTCCTGCCAGCCAGCCAGGCCACATATTATTGACACTCCACTGACATGTCCCACCTCATCGTCTCTCCTGTTGCCCCAGTAACACTTCCGCTCCCCGCCAGCTCTGCCCAACCTGTCCTCATCCTCCTCTCCTCCCTCCCTCTCGCCTCTCGCCATCTGCCTATGCCCCTCCTCTCTCCATCTCTCTCTGTCTCTCTCCTTCTCTCCCTCCTTCATCCTCATCTCACCTCTCTCTCTGTCTTTGTACTTCATCCTCACCTCTCTCTCTCCCTCTCCTTCATCCACCTCACTCTCCCCCTCCCTCATCCTCACCGCTCTCCCTCACCTTCCTCCTCACCTCTCTCCCCCTCCCTCATCCCCACCTCTCTCTCTCCCTCATCTCTCTCTCTCTCCCTGTCGTTCCTCCTCACCTCTCTCCCCCTCATCCCCACCTCTCTCTCTCCCTCATCTCTCTCTCTCTCCCCTGTCGTTCCTCCTCACCTCTGCCTCCCCCTCCCTCATCCTCACCGCTCTCCCTCACCTTCCTCCTCACCTCTCTCCCCCTCCCTCATCCCCACCTCTCTCTCTCCCTCATCTCTCTCTCTCTCCCTGTCGTTCCTCCTCACCTCTCTCCCCCTCCCTCATCCCCACCTCTCTCTCTCCCTCATCTCTCTCTCTCCCCTGTCGTTCCTCCTCACCTCTGCCTCCCCCTCCCTCATCCTCACCGCTCTCCCTCACCTTCCTCCTCACCTCTCTCCCCCTCCCTCATCCCCACCTCTCTCTCTCCCTCATCTCTCTCTCTCTCTCCCTGTCGTTCCTCCTCACCTCTCTCCCCCTCCCTCATCCCCACCTCTCTCTCTCCCTCATCTCTCTCTCTCTCCCTGTCGTTCCTCCTCACCTCTGCCTCCCCCTCCCTCATCCTCACCGCTCTCCCTCACCTTCCTCCTCACCTCTCTCCCCCCTCCCTCATCCCCACCTCTCTCTCTCCCTCATCTCTCTCTCTCTCCCTGTCGTTCCTCCTCACCTCTGCCTCCCCCTCCCTCATCCCCACCTCTCTCTCTCCCTCATCTCTCTCTCTCTCCCTGTCGTTCCTCCTCACCTCTGCCTCCCCCTCCCTCATCCCCACCTCTCTCTCTCCCTCATCTCTCTCTCTCTCCCTCACCTTCCTCCTCACCTCTCTCCCCCTCCCTCATCCCCACCTCTCTCTCTCCCTCATCTCTCTCTCTCTCCCTGTCGTTCCTCCTCACCTCTCTCCCCCTCCCTCATCCCCACCTCTCTCTCTCCCTCATCTCTCTCTCTCTCCCTGTCGTTCCTCCTCACCTCTCTCCCCCCTCATCCCCACCTCTCTCTCTCCCTCATCTCTCTCTCTCTCCCTGTCGTTCCTCCTCACCTCTCTCCCCCCTCATCCCCACCTCTCTCTCTCCCTCATCTCTCTCTCTCTCCCTGTCGTTCCTCCTCACCTCTGCCTCCCCTCCCTCATCCTCACCTCCTGTCCCTCTTTCTTTCTCCTCTCCATATATTTCTGCCCCCTTGTTTGCTGCTGCAGTCTTTGAATATATATCTACCACAGGAATAGTAAAGATCCCCCCATCTCCCATACCCCCATGTTCCAGTCATTCCCTTCAATTGAGGGTTGTTCTCTATCCTATTTCATCACAATGACCCCTATCAACCCAACCAATCAGAACTAGGAGAGGGGAGAGAGAAGAGTGTGTGTGTAATTAACACCACTGCGTCCAAGTGTCTAAACACACTTCCATGGCCTAACACAGAGACAGACTGAACAAAGCCGTGTGTGTGTGTGTGTGTGTGTGTGTGTGTGTGTGTGTGTGTGTGTGTGTGTGTGTGTGTGTGTGTGTGTGTGTGTGTGTGTGTGTGTGTGTGTGTGTGTTTGCTTCTCAGGCCCAGCCACAGTGCTCTGCTCTGCCCACTGGTCCATGTGAGATTATGATGCTGTTTAATGAATGTGTCAGGATGAGTGTTGTTAATCCTGAGGAGGGGTTCTGATGAAGAGCAGGAAGGAACTGACGAGACCAGACCAGGGAGAGACCAGTCGGTCACTGTAGTGTCATGCCTGGTGACAGAGCGGAACACACCATATCTCACAGGGTGACACAAGGTGTATATCTCTGTTAACCTGGCAGCAGTGGTCCCCAGAGGGGATCAATTACTAACATGACACCATAAAGCAGACACACACACCTGTCTTACCTCTCTCACTTACACGCACACCTGTCTTACCTCTCTCACTAACACACACACCTGTCTTACCTCTCTCACTAACACACAGACCTGTCTTACCTCTCTCACTAACACACACACCTGTCTTACCTCACTCACTAACACACACACCTGTCTTACCTCTCCCACTAACACACACACACCTATCTTACCTCTCTCACTAACACACACACACCTGTCTTACCTCTCTCACTAACACACACACACACCTGTCGTACCTCTCTAACACACACACACCTGTCTTACCTCTCTCACTAACACACACACCTGTCTTACCTCACTCACTAACAGACAGACCTGTCTTACCTATCTCACTAACACACACACCTTTCTAACCTCTCTCACTAACACACACACCCTGTCTTACCTCTCTCACTAACACACTCACACACCTGTCTTACCTCTCTCACTAACACACACACACCTGTCTTACCTCTCTCACTAACACACACACCTGTCTTACCTCACTCACTAACAGACAGACCTGTCTTACCTATCTCACTAACACACACACCTTTCTAACCTCTCTCACTAACACACACACACCTGTCTTACCTCTCTCACTAACACACTCACACACCTGTCTTACCTCTCTCACTAACACACACACACCTGTCTTACCTCTCTCACTAACACACACAACTGTCTTACCTCTCTCACTAACACACACACCTGTCTTACATCTCTCACTAACACACAGACCTGTGGTTTACATACTCATCTCATATGTATATACTGTACTCGATATCATCTACTGTATCTTGCCTATGCTGCTCTGTACCATCACTCATTCATATATCCTTATGTACATATTCTTTATCCCCTTACACTGTGTATAAGACAGTAGTTTTTTTTGGAATTGTTAGTTAGATTACTTGTTCGTTATTACTGCATTGTCGGAACTAGAAGCACAAGCATTTCGCTACACTCGCATTAACATCTGCTAACCATGTGTATGTGACCAATAAAATTTTATTTGATTTGATACCTATCTCACTAACACACCCACCTGTCTTACCTTTCTCACTAACACACAGACCTGTCTTACCTCTCTCACTAACACACACACCTGTCTTACCTCTCTCACTAACACACCCACCTGTCTTACCTCTCTCACTAACACACTCACACACCTGTCTTACCTCTCTCACTAACACACTCACACACCTGTCTTACCTCTCTCACTAACACACTCACACACCTGTCTTACCTCTCTCACTAACACACTCACACACCTGTCTTACCTCTCTCACTAACACACTCACACACCTCTCTCACTAACACACTCACACACCTGTCTTACCTCTCTCACTAACACACACACATGTCTTACCTCTCTCACTAACACACTCACACACCTGTCTTACCTCTCTCACTAACACACACACCTGTCGTACCTCTCTCACTAACACACACACACCTGTCTTACCTCTCTCACTAACACACACACCTGTCTTACCTCTCTCACTAACACTCACACACCTGTCTTACCTCTCTCACTAACACACACACCTGTCTTACCTCTCTCACTAACACACACACATGTCTTACCTCTCTCACTAACACACACACGTCTTACCTCTCTCACTAACACACACACATGTCTTACCTCTCTCACTAACACACACCTGTTTTACCTCTCTCACTAACACACACACATGTCTTACCTCTCTCACTAACACACACACATGTCTTACCTCTCTCACTAACACACACATGTCTTACCTCTCTCACTAACACACACACATGTCTTACCTCTCTCACTAACACACACACGTCTTACCTCTCTCACTAACACACACATGTCTTACCTCTCTCACTAACACACACATGTCTTACCTCTCTCACTAACACACACACATGTCTTACCTCTCTCACTAACACACACACGTCTTACCTCTCTCACTAACACACACACGTCTTACCTCTCTCACTAACACACACATGTCTTACCTCTCTCACTAACACACACATGTCTTACCTCTCTCACTAACACACACACGTCTTACCTCTCTCACTAACACACACACACGTCTTACCTCTCTCACTAACACACACGTCTTACCTCTCTCACTAACACACATGTCTTACCTCTCTCACTAACACACACATGTCTTACCTCTCTCACTAACACACGCATGTCTTACCTCTCTCACTAACACACACATGTCTTACCTCTCTCACTAACACACACACATGTCTTACCTCTCTCACCAAACCACACACCTGTCTTACCTCTCTCACTACCACACTCACATCTCTCAGCATAAAGAGAGATGCGAGTGTGTTACACACCTGTCTTACCTCTCTCACTAACACACTCACATCTCTCAGCATAAAGAGAGATGCGAGTGTGTTACACACCTGTCTTACCTCTCTCACTACCACACTCACATCTCTCAGCATAAAGAGAGATGCGAGTGTGTTACACACCTGTCTTACCTCTCTCACTAACACACTCACATCTCTCAGCATAAAGAGAGATGCGAGTGTGTTACACACCTGTCTCATCTCTCTGCCACTTTGTTATCCCACTCTCTGTGCAAGTGGTGTTTGTGTGTGTGTGTGTGTGTGTGTGTGTGTGTGTTTGTTCATATACAAGGTGCTAACGTAGCAAGAGTACTGTATGCCCGGCTTCCACAACAACTCTCTACCCACCAAGCGAATGAACAACTAATACATACAGATGAGAAATGAATGGCATACTGTGTCCTCTATGACCTTTTAATGATTCTGACGCGTGTACAGAGCCAGCTTACAGTACTTGCATTAGGCTCTCTACTGGTTTACTCAGGCTTTAGGAAGCATGATTCAGCAAGCTGATAGTGAGAGTGCTGGCTGAAATTCCCAACAGTAAACAAGCCACTTCTGCAATCCTGATCTGAAGTTGGGATTTAAAGCAATTTGAATGGGTGGGTGTGGCTTTTGCATGCCAATAATATCCATTGAAATTACTGTGTGAGCGTGCGCTGGTGTGTGCTGGTGTGTATCTGTGTACTTGTGAGGGTGTATGTCATTGGAAGTGTATGTGTGAGCAGGTAGGATTTGTAATGTCTAAGATGTTTCAACAGCGGTCAGTCCTCCCTCCTGACACCTCATTATCATATATCTGCAAATATATAATCGCCTATTATTGCCCATAATTGCCCATGAATGTAGAGGATAAATATATTGGCCCTCAGTCAAACTAAGCTCCTCTATTTCTTTCTCAAACTCTTCCAGGATAACTACTGTGCCCCTAATTTGCCACCCTCTTCCTCTCCCCTCATCTCTCTCCTCCCTCTGTAGGCTGTCTCCTGTTCTCTCCCTGTGGGTCTGTCTCCTGTTCTCTCCCTGTGGGTCTGTCTGCTGTTGTCTCCCTGTGGGTCTGTCTCCCGTCCTCTCCCTGTGGGTCTGTCTCCTGTTCTCTCCCTGTGGGTCTGTCTCCTGTTCTCTCCCTGTGGGTCTGTCTCCCGTTCTCTCCCTGTGGGTCTGTCTCCCGTTCTCTCCCTGTGGGTCTGTCTCCTGTTCTCTCCCTGTGGGTCTGTCTCCTGTTCTCTCCCTGTGGGTCTGTCTCCTGTTCTCTCTCTGTGGGTCTGTCTCCTGTTCTCTCCTGTGGGTCTGTCTCCTGTTCTCTCCCTGTGGGTCTGTCTCCTGTTCTCTCCCTGTGGGTCTGTCTCCTGTTCTCTCCCTGTGGGTCTGTCTCCCGTTCTCTCCCTGTGGGTCTGTCTCCTGTTCTCTCCCTGTGGGTCTGTCTCCTGTTCTCTCCCTGTGGGTCTGTCTCCTGTTCTCTCCCTGTGGGTCTGTCTCCTGTTCTCTCCCTGTGGGTTTGTCTCCTGTTCTCTCCCTGTGGGTCTGTCTCCTGTTCTCTCCCTGTGGGTCTGTCTCCCGTTCTCACCCTGTGGGTCTGTCTCCCGTCCTCTCCATCCACCCCTCCTCTCCCTCTCTCCTCTCCTCTCCCTCTCTCCTCTCCACCCCCCTCCCTCTCCCTCTCCTCTCCATCCACCCCTCCTCTCCAGGCTCAGTCCCATCACAATGCTTATCACAGCATCCATTATCACATTCCAGCATCCCTTCTCTCACTCCATTTCTGTCTTATTTTCCCCTGCTCTCCTCCCTCTCTATCGGTCTCTCTCCGTTATCTATGTTGTCCAACCATAAAACCATATCAAATGTAATAGGAAAACCTACGCTGCATCTAATGCGCATGATATGAAACAGTCAAGTCAATGGCCGTGCGTGTGTTGGATAAGTGCGTTTGTGTGAGACAGAGAAAAAGAGAATGATGGGGAGAGAAAGAGAGAGAGAGAGAGAGAGAGAGAGAGAGAGAGAGAGGTATAGCGAGAGATCAAGAACATGCACAGTTCACAGCCAGCTCTCTGAAGAGCTGAAGGATAGCTATTGAGCCCTTGTAGTAGGTGGAGAGAGAGAGTCTTGCTCTCTGAAGGATAGCTATTGAGCCCTTGTAGTAAGTGGAGAGAGAGTCTTGCTCTCTGAAGGATAGCTATTGAGCCCTTGTAGTAGGTGGAGAGAGAGAGTCTTGCTCTCTGAAGGATAGCTATTGAGCCCTTGCAGTAAGTGGAGAGAACCACGTTTAGACCCAACCAAATCATGAGAAAACAAAAAGAGAATTACTTGACACATTGGAACGAATTTACAAAAACCACAGAGCAAACTACAACGCTGTGTGGCCCTAAACAGAGAGTGCACAGTGGCAGAATACCTGACGACTGTGACTGACCCAAAACTAAGGACATTTTTGACTATGTACAGACTCAGTGAGCATTGCATTGCTATCCAGAAGGTCGCCGTCGGCAGACATGGCTCTCAAGAGAAGACAGGCCATGTGCTCACTGCCCACAAAATGAGGTGGAAACTGAGCTGCACTTCCTAACCTCCTGCCCAATGTATGACCATATTAGAGACACATATTTCCCTCAGATTACACAGACCCACAAAGAAAACAAATCCAATGTTGATAAACTCCCATATCTATTGGGTGAAATACCACAGTGTGCCATCACGGCAGTGTGTATATAGACATGACATGACATTTGAAATGTCTTTATTATTTTGGAACTTCTGTGAGTGTAATGTTTACTGTTGATTTTTATTGTTTATTTCACCTTTGTTTACAGTTTTTCTGAATTGCTAAAACACTAAAACCCATTGGCTGAACAAAGTTCTCAGTTGCCTGGACTCATTTAGCTAATATGCAGTCTGTTGTCAATACCTTAAACCATTTCACATGGTAAAACACAATTTGCAGATCTCACTTCGACTTTTCAGCAAAACTCTAAACACATTCTCATTCTCAAAACACATTCTGCACTCTAATGCACATGTCATCCATACTGGTAAACACAAGTGGCAACAATCAGATACAAATAGAGAACATATGTCATTGATTGAACACAACCACTCAACATTGATTTAACCTGTTTCAAATGATGCGACACAACCAATATAAGCCAGTTCAGAGAGCAAACAGGTTGTTGAAGGTGGGAAGGAGAAAGTCTGAGAATGGATACTGTAGTACAGTGCATTGTAGGCTGTATACTGTACAATGGACAAATTGTATGGCCCTGAACATTGTGCTTTCCATTTATTAACAGTACTGACTGCTCAATAGATTTTGACTGGTTGCAGGTTCATATCAACAAAGAACAAGAATTACAGTATCACAGAGACAAAGGACAAGTTTGTGAGATGCAGGGTACAGTACTGTAAAAATAGGGGTACAAGGAGGAGGAAGAACAGAAATCAAAATTGCAAAGAGCAAAGCAGAGTAGTAATTTCTGATCTATTTTGAGCTACTATGGCAGAACATGTTTTCATTCATCAAAAGACAATGACGGAAAAATATGAATATGTTTTTAGATTAAAAATGTACTTCTCCCTGAGGATTGTATGTTTTGAACAATGTGTTTTCTATTTTTCGGTGTATTGTTTACTGACTGCTTGAGAGTGTATATCATTTTGATCACTTTGTTTATGATTTGAGAGCAGTGTTTAATTTTGAACACAGGTAAAACTGTTTTGAGGCGAATGTTTCATTTTGCACGAGGAGTCAGAGGTTATGTAAATAGTGCTTGAAGATGAGGTTTTGTGTTGAATGTTTTCAGGAAATGGAGCAAGGTTTCAGAAATGGTGTTTTAGCAATTGAGAAAAACTGTATAATCTACTTCACTTGCTTTGGCAATGTTAACATGTGTTTCCCATGCCAATAAAGCCCTTAAATTGAATTGAATTGAGAAAGAGAGAGAAGTAGAGAGAGAGAGAGAGAGAGAGAGAGAGAGAGTGAGGGAGTAGGGAAGCTACTCCACTCCACATGGATCACCTTTAATGAATCCACTACAGATCCAGGTGTAGAGATAAGTATCTGGGGGCTTCAAAGTGTGCTAGTAGCATGGACTAACCCGAGGACATAATGAGACTGTTGAGCAGAAAGAGAGGGCCCGGCCGGACGGAGCCCCCTGAGGTGATGAGGGTCTGGCTGGGGGCTAAGCAGGGGCAGGGGAGACAGATGCCTGGATCACTCCCATACTGCTGCTAATGAGAACATACCCAATTCAAAGGCCTGTCTCCGGATCAGTGGGCCCAAATCATGTAGCACTGTCTACCAGTGGACAGAGGGCAAGGTGATGGGGAGAAGGGGGGGGGGCACAGCAGGGGATAGAGGGGCTGCCAACAGAACACAGACTGACTACCACACCCCGACCCGAGAGCTCCAACTGTAACACAGGGTGTATGAGAGCAGTGAAGCACAATGTGACAGGATGGCCTGCGCTGCAGTGTGGTGCAGAGAAGCAGCGCGACCCCTTGGACCCTCGGTGACGACACCTGCACTGGCACTTGGCATTACAGGCCTCCCCTGCCAGGCTGCCAACAGAGAGACACATCGTCCTGACAAAGCTGCTTCTGAGGGGCTGAGGAACCTGAGTCGCATGTCTCATTATTCACTGCTGGGCGACCCAGGCCACGTCTCTCCCTACCTGACACTGACACTGGGACACTGGGACACCAGGGGACAGATAACACATCTCCAGGAGAGAGGAGCGGAATTTAGGAGATAAGATTTGGGCTAGAGTTGAAGACAATGGGAGTGTGTGTGTGTGTGTGTGTGTGTGTGTGTGTGTGTGTGTGTGTGTGTGTGTGTGTGTGTGTGTGTGTGTGTGTGTGTGTGTGTGTGTGTGTGTGTGTGTGTGTGTGTGTGTGTGTGTGTGTGTGTGTGGTTCAGCCCTTTCATGGAGGGATATGCTGACTAAAGGAGTCCAGCCTAATCACGATGCTAACTGTAATGGATATGCAGGGACCGCCAGATTGCCTCATTATGGACACTTGAGAATTGTTTAGAAAATACATCTGACTGCCCAGCTAGAGGATATATGTGTGTGTTGGAAATATTGAGAGAGAGAGAGAGAGAGAGAGAGAGAGAGAGAGAGAGAGAGAGAGAGAGAGAGAGAGAGAGAGAGAGAGAAAGAGAGAGAGAGAGAGAGAGACAGTAAGATAGACAGAGACCTTTCTTTACTCTGTGGCAACAGTGGGATATGGGTAGAGCTGCATGTGCTAGTGCACATAGGCAGGGCTCACTTGGTACATGGTAAAGGCATGGTATAGACATGGTAAAGGCATAGTAAAGACATGGTAAAGACATGGTAAAGACATGGTAAAGACATAGTAAAGACATAGTAAAGACATAGTAAAGACATGGTAAAGACATGGTAAAGACATGGTAAAGACATGGTAAAGACATGGTAAAGACATAGTAAAGACATGGTAAAGACATGGTAAAGACATGGTAAAGACATGGTAAAGACATGGTAAAGATATGGTAAAGACATAGTAAAGACATGGTAAAGACATAGTAAAGACATGGTAAAGACATAGTAAAGACATGGTAAAGACATGGTAAAGACATGGTAAAGACATGGTAAAGACATAGTAAAGACATGGTAAAGACATAGTAAAGACATGGTAAAGACATAGTAAAGACATGGTAAAGACATAGTAAAGACATGGTAAAGACATGGTAAAGACATAGTAAAGACATGGTAAAGACATAGTAAAGACATGGTAAAGACATGGTAAAGACATGGTAAAGACATAGTAAAGACATAGTAAAGACATGGTAAAGATATGGTAAAGACATAGTAAAGACATGGTAAAGACATAGTAAAGACATAGTAAAGACATGGTAAAGACATAGTAAAGACATGGTAAAGACATGGTAAAGACATGGTAAAGACATAAAGACATAAAAGACATAGTAAAGACATGGTAAAGACATGGTAAAAACATAGTAAAGACATAGTAAAGACATGGTAAAGACATAGTAAAGACATGGTAAAGACATAGTAAAGACATGGTAAAGACATAGTAAAGACATGGTAAAGACATAGTAAAGACATGGTAAAGACATGGTAAAGACATGGTAAAGACATGGTAAAGACATAGTAAAGACATGGTAAAGACATAGTAAAGACATGGTAAAGACATAGTAAAGACATGGTAAAGACATAGTAAAGACATGGTAAAGACATGGTAAAGACATAGTAAAGACATGGTAAAGACATAGTAAAGACATGGTAAAGACATAGTAAAGACATAGTAAAGACATGGTAAAGACATGGTAAAGACATAGTAAAGACATGGTAAAGACATAGTAAAGACATAGTAAAGACATGGTAAAGACATGGTAAAGACATAGTAAAGACATAGTAAAGACATAGTAAAGACATGTTAAAGACATGGTAAAGACATGGTAAAGACATGGTAAAGACATGGTAAAGACATAGTAAAGACATGGTAAAGACATGGTAAAGACATAGTAAAGACATAGTAAAGACATGGTAAAGACATGGTAAAGACATGGTAAAGACATGGTAAAGATATGGTAAAGACATAAAAGACATGGTAAAGACATAGTAAAGACATGGTAAAGACATAGTAAAGACATGGTAAACATGGTAGACATGGTAAAGACATGGTAAAGACATGGTAAAGACATAGTAAAGACATGGTAAAGACATAGTAAAGACATGGTAAAGACATAGTAAAGACATGGTAAAGACATAGTAAAGACATGGTAAAGACATGGTAAAGACATAGTAAAGACATGGTAAAGACATAGTAAAGACATGGTAAAGACATGGTAAAGACATGGTAAAGACAAAGTAAAGACATAGTAAAGACATGGTAAAGACATAGTAAAGACATAGTAAAGACATGGTAAAGATATGGTAAAGACATAGTAAAGACATGGTAAAGACATAGTAAAGACATAGTAAAGACATGGTAAAGACATAGTAAAGACATGGTAAAGACATGGTAAAGACATAGTAAAGACATGGTAAAGACATAGTAAAGACATAGTAAAGACATGGTAAAGACATGGTAAAGACATAGTAAAGACATAGTAAAGACATGGTAAAGACATAGTAAAGACATGGTAAAGACATAGTAAAGACATGGTAGACATAGTAAAGACATGGTAAAGACATAGTAAAGACATGGTAAAGACATGGTAAAGACATGGTAAAGACATGGTAAAGACATAGTAAAGACATGGTAAAGACATAGTAAAGACATGGTAAAGACATAGTAAAGACATGGTAAAGACATAGTAAAGACATGGTAAAGACATGGTAAAGACATAGTAAAGACATGGTAAAGACATAGTAAAGACATGGTAAAGACATAGTAAAGACATGGTAAAGACATGGTAAAGACATGGTAAAGACATAGTAAAGACATGGTAAAGACATAGTAAAGGCGTAGTAAAGACATAGTAAAGACATGGTAAAGACATAGTAAAGGCGTAGTAAAGACATGGTAAAGACATGGTAAAGACATGGTAAAGACATGGTAAAGACATGGTAAAGACATAGTAAAGACATGGTAAAGACATGGTAAAGACATAGTAAAGACATGGCAAAGACATGGTAAAGACATAGTAAAGGCGTAGTAAAGACATAGTAAAGACATGGTAAAGACATAGTAAAGGCGTAGTAAAGACATGGTAAAGACATGGTAAAGACATGGTAAAGACATGGTAAAGACATAGTAAAGACATGGTAAAGACATGGTAAAGACATAGTAAAGACATGGTAAAGACATGGTAAAGACATAGTAAAGACATGGTAAAGACATAGTAAAGACATGGTAAAGACATGGTAAAGGCATAGTAAAGACATGGTAAAGACATGGTAAAGACATAGTAAAGACATGGTAAAGACATGGTAAAGACATAGTAAAGACATAGTAAAGACATGGCAAAGACATAGTAAAGACATGGTAAAGACATGGTAAAGACATAGTAAAGACATAGTAAAGACATGGTAAAGACATGGTAAAGACATGGTAAAGATATAGTAAAGACATGGTAAAGACATAGTAAAGACATAGTAAAGACATGGTAAAGACATGGTAAAGACATAGTAAAGACATAGTAAAGACATAGTAAAGACATGTTAAAGACATGGTAAAGACATGGTAAAGACATGGTAAAGACATGGTAAAGACATAGTAAAGACATGGTAAAGACATGGTAAAGACATAGTAAAGACATAGTAAAGACATGGTAAAGACATGGTAAAGACATGGTAAAGACATGGTAAAGATATGGTAAAGACATAGTAAAGACATGGTAAAGACATAGTAAAGACATGGTAAAGACATAGTAAAGACATGGTAAAGACATGGTAAAGACATGGTAAAGACATGGTAAAGACATAGTAAAGACATGGTAAAGACATGGTAAAGACATGGTAAAGATATGGTAAAGACATAGTAAAGACATGGTAAAGACATAGTAAAGACATGGTAAAGACATAGTAAAGACATGGTAAAGACATGGTAAAGACATGGTAAAGACATGGTAAAGACATGGTAAAGGCACATGCGCCTGCTGGTGAGGCGAGCGACAGAGGAGCCATGGCCCAGGCTACTGTTGATTATAAAGATGGAGCCCTTTTTCAATGGGGTCAAATTAATGTTAGAGGAGAAAGAGTAGGCCTATAGTGGAAAGCCTTCAAGGGGAATGTCCTCTGTGTGGACAACATTTTAATATTGTAGTGGTCTAGGATGAGAAGAAAGTTGGCATGGCCAAATGCAGGCTACTGTGCAACTCGATATACTGTAAGTAGGTTATAAGTAAGCGTGTTGTAAAATAAATAATAACAGCCTATTGCTGTCATTTGTTGGGTATGGTAGGTACTAGCCTTCATTCGAAATTGCTGTAATATAGTTCAAAACCTTTGCGAAGGTT
The DNA here is from genome assembly GCF_018296145.1 of Oncorhynchus tshawytscha. Lineage (NCBI taxonomy): Eukaryota > Metazoa > Chordata > Actinopteri > Salmoniformes > Salmonidae > Oncorhynchus > Oncorhynchus tshawytscha. The sequence continues at coordinate 9,558,797 of NC_056455.1, forward strand.
TGCACCAGTTTGCAAGTGTTTTGTTTCATTCTGTTGAGACATTTACTTTGGTCAAATGAAGATCCAACTGCAATGTTGTGTTTGCTGCAAACAGCCTTTTCATATTTCCCTAAAAACAAAGGCTTGACTTACTTTTGATATTACCATAATAAAGTTTGGAAACTTTTGTGAAGGTTTGGTATGGTGTGGCTGTTATTACAGTTTTTTTTTTACCAAGCGTCTAGCTATGCTTAAGATACACATCAACACACCCACATCACGTAATTAGCCAAATAGTTCATTTTCTGCTCAAAACCACCTTTTGTTCATTAAATACCAACTCTACATTTCCAAATGCAATTTTTTTTTTCTCTACATACTCTAACTCTGTCAAAACACGGCAAACCCGACTCAATATCCAATCATTCTGTCAAAACACGAGCACATGTTTTCTATCCACGAGGAACATGTAGTCAATCAGAGCACAACGACTTTCAAAATACTAACAGTTGATGGCATTACGAAAACTGCACTACTTGTCATGTTTCAGTTCTACCTGCAGACAATAGACAATATGGCATCCATCGTTTTTTATAAATCAGTTTCCTTTTACTGTAAACCACTCTACATGTTTTGGTTGAGTGTCGAATGTGTGCATTTTTGGCAACATACTTTCTAAAAGTTTACTTTATATAATATACAGTAGATAAAATACTAAGTGACAGAATAGCTGCAGTCAAAGCTTTATTAGCAACATGAAATTGCTGACAGTGATCAACAAGACATCCAACATACATGATCTTTGGTTCAACAACACATCCAACATACATGACCTTTGGTTCAACAACACATCCAACATACATGACCTTTGGTTCAACAACACATCCAACATACATGACCTTTGGTTCAACAACACATCCAACATACATGACCTTTGGTTCAACAACACATCCAACATACATGACCATTGGTTCAACAACACATCCAACATACATGATCTTTGGTTCAACAACACATCCAACATACATGACCTTTGGTTCAACAACACATCCAACATACATGACCATTGGTTCAACAACACATCCAACATACATGATCTTTGGTTCAACAACACATCCAACATACATGACCTTTGGTTCAACAACACATCCAACATACATGACCTTTGGTTCAACAACACATCCAACATACATGGCCTTTGGTTCAACAACACATCCAACATACATGACCTTTGGTTCAACAACACATCCAACATACATGACCATTGGTTCAACAACACATCCAACATACATGATATTTGGTTCAACAACACATCCAACATACATGACCTTTGGTTCAACAACACATCCAACATACATGACCATTGGTTCAACAACACATCCAACATACATGATCTTTGGTTCAACAACACATCCAACATACATGACCTTTGGTTCAACAACACATCCAACATACATGACCTTTGGTTCAACAACACATCCAACATACATGACCTTTGGTTCAACAACACCTCCAACATACATGGCATTTGGTTCAACAACACATCCAACATACATGACCTTTGGTTCAACAACACATCCAACATACATGGCCTTTGGTTCAACAACACATCCAACATACATGACCTTTGGTTCAACAACACATCCAACATACATGACCTTTGGTTCAACAACACATCCAACATACATGGCCTTTGGTTCAATAACACATCCAACATACATGACCTTTGGTTCAACAACACATCCAACATACATGACCTTTGGTTCAACAACACATCCAACATACATGGCCTTTGGTTCAACAACACATCCAACATACATGGCCTTTGGTTCAACAACACATCCAACATACATGGCCTTTGGTTCAACAACACATCCAACATACATGACCTTTGGTTCAACAACACATCCAACATACATGGCCTTTGGTTCAACAACACATCCAACATACAAGGCCTTTGGTTCAACAACACATCCAACATACATGACCTTTGGTTCAACAACACATCCAACATACATGACCTTTGGTTCAACAACACATCCAACATATATGCCTTTGGTTCCAAATGTGTAGAAATAAAAGGGAAAAAAATGCTCAGTCCTGTTCTAATCTATACGATCTTCAGCATTTGGCCACATGTTCTCATCCACATCACATCTTATGTCATCTCTCGCTATGCACCTTGGATAGTAACGCTTGTCCTGCCTCATCCACCCCTGGCAGTCTTCAGCTGAGATGTCTCTGCACCTTGGATAGTAACGCTTGGCCTGCCTCATCCACCCCTGGCAGTCTTCAGCTGAGATGTCTCTGCACCTTGGATAGAAACGCTTGTCCTGCCTTATCCACCCCTGGCAGTCTTCAGCTGAGATGTCTCTGCACCTTGGATAGAAACGCTTGTCCTGCCTTATCCACCCCTGGCAGTCTTCAGCTGAGATGTCTCTGCACCTTGGATAGAAACGCTTGTCCTGCCTTATCCACCCCTGGCAGTCTTCAGCTGTGATGTCTCTGCACCTTGGATAGAAACCTTGTCCTGCCTTATCCACCCCTGGCAGTCTTCAGCTGAGATGTCTCTGCACCTTGGATAGAAACGCTTGTCCTGTCTCATCCACCCCTGGGAGTCTTCAGCTGAGATGTCTCTGCACCTTGGATAGAAACGCTTGTCCTGTCTCATCCACCCCTGGGAGTCTTCAGCTGAGATGTCTCTGCACCTTGGATAGAAACGCTTGTCCTGTCTCATCCACCCCTGGGAGTCTTCAGCTGAGATGTCTCTGCACCTTGGATAGAAACGCTTGGCCTGCCTTATCCACCCCTGGCAGTCTTCAGCTGAGATGTCTCTGCACCTTGGATAGAAACGCTTGTCATGTCTTATCCACCCCTCAGTCTTCAGCTGAGATGTCTCTGCACCTTGGATAGAAACGTCCTGCCTTATCCACCCCTGCAGTCTTCCGAGATGTCTCTGCACCTTGGATAGAAACGCTTGTCCTGCCTCATCCACCCCTGACAGTGAGTAGTGGGGAGGAAAGGTGAGTAGGGGGAGCAAAGGTGAGTAGGGGGAGGAAAGGTGAGTAGTGGGGAGGAAAGGTGAGTAGGGGGAGGAAAGGTGAGTAGGGGGAGGAAAGGTGAGTAGGGGGAGGAAAGGTGAGTAGGGGAGGAAAGGTGAGTAGGGGGAGGAAAGGTGAGTAGGGGGAGGAAAGGTGAGTAGGGGAAGGAAAGGTGAGTAGGGGGAGGAAAGGTGAGTAGTGGGGAGGAAAGGTGAGTAGAGGGAGGAAAGGTGAGTAGGGGGACCAAAGGTGAGTAGGGGGACCAAAGGTGAGTAGGGGGAGGAAAGGTGAGTAGGGGGAGGAAAGGTGAGTAGGGGGAGGAAAGGTGAGTAGGGGGAGGAAAGGTGAGTAGAGGGAGGAAAGGTGAGTAGGGGAGGAAAGGTGAGTAGTGGGGAGGAAAGGTGTGTAGGGGGACCAAAGGTGAGTAGGGGAGGAAAGGTGAGTAGGGGGAGGCAAGGTGAGCAGGGGGAGGAAAGGTGAGTAGGGGGAGGAAAGGTGAGTAGGGGGAGGAAAGGTGAGTAAGGGAAGGAAAGGTGAGTAGGGGGAGGAAAGGTGAGTAGTGGGGAAGAAAGGTGAGTAGGGGGAGGAAAGGTGAGTAGGGGGACCAAAGGTGAGTAGGGGGAGGAAAGGTGAGTAGGGGGAGGAAAGGTGAGTAGGGGGAGGAAAGGTGAGTAGGGGGAGGAAAGGTGAGTGGGGGGGAAAGGTGAGTAGGGGGAGGAAAGGTGAGTAGGGGGAGGAAAGGTGAGTAGGTGGAGGAAAGGTGAGAGGAAAAGTGAGTAGGGGGAGGAAAGGTGAGTAGGGGGAGGAAAGGTGAGTAGGGGGAGGAAAGGTGAGTAGGGGGAGGAAAGGGAGTAGGGGGAGGAAAGGTGAGTAGGGGGAGGAAAGGTGAGTAGGGGGAGGAAAGGTGTGTAGGGGGACCAAAGGTGAGTAGGGGGAGGAAAGGTGAGTAGGGGGAGGATAGGTGAGTAGGGGAAGAAAGGTGAGTAGGGGGAGGAAAGGTGAGTAGGGGAAGGAAAGGTGAGTAGGGGGAGGAAAGGTGAGTAGGGGGAGGATAGATGAGTAGGGGGAGGAAAGGTGAGTAGGGGAGGAAAGGTGAGTAGGGGGAGGAAAGGTGAGTAGGGGGAGGATAGGTGAGTAGGGGGAGGAAAGGTGAGTAGGGGGAGGAAAGGTGAGTAGGGGGAGGAAAGGTGAGTAGGGGGAGGAAAGGTGAGTAGGGGGAGGAAAGGTGAGTAGGGGGAAAGGTGAGTGGGAGGGAGGAAAGGTGAGTAGGGGAGGAAAGGTGAGTAGGGGGAGGAAAGGTGAGTAGGGGGAGGAAAGGTGAGTAGTGGAATGCTACATTGTCCCATGCAATAAGAAATGTCCTCATGTTTCCTCCCTCCTGTTCCCTTTCTGCTTCTGGCACCAGTTGTTGGTGGAGGTCATCTAATAAACAAAACAAGGTGCTCAGTGTTGTAGGGAACAATCTGGCATTTCTGCACTCGTGATTGCAGCACACATTGTGATATTTTCTCCTCTCTGACCCGGCACATCAACTGTGGCCCTTTCCCCGATGACGTTTCATCCCCACCGACATGTTTTTGCCAGGCTAAACCCTGCCTCATCTACATAAATTATTTCATGTGGGGTCTGATTAGCCCCCAACTCCATGACTCTCTGAAAGAAATCAAACACAGTATGTGTACATGCTTTTCAGTATGTCCTACTGTGTGTAATGTAACCCATGTTTACATGTAGAGTAGCATAGTGTAAAACAAGACATCTTGGATAGACACCATACCTGGACGTATTGGTGCCGGAGTTCCTTGACCAGCTCACTGTTCCTTTCAAAAGGTCAGAGTCTGAACCAATGGAAGTTAGACTGATGCTTTCCACACTGTGAAACACCAGGTTGTCCTCTACAATTCTGCTCTGAATTTCTCTCAGTTTCATTGCATTGTCAGCAATGACCAATCCGACAATGGCTCTTGGTCTTCACTGAGGAGCTTTCCTCTTCCCCCAGAGGGAGAAGAGCGTCCTTTAGAGGACTCTTTGACCAGCCTCTCTCAGTGATAGACCATGGTATTAGGCTGGACTCTTTCACCAGCCTCTCTCAGTGATAGACCATGGTATTAGACTGGACTCTTTCACCAGCCTCTCTCAGTGATAGACCATGGTATTAGACTGGACTCTTTCACCAGCCTCTCTCAGTGATAGACCATGGTATTAGGCTGGACTCTTTCACCAGCCTCTCTCAGTGATAGACCATGGTATTAGACTGGACTCTTTCACCAGCCTCTCTCAGTGATAGACCATGGTATTAGACTGGACTCTTTGACCAGCCTCTCTCAGTGATAGACCATGCCTTTCACCAGCCTCTCAGTGATAGACCATGGTATTAGACTGGACTCTTTCACCAGCCTCTCTCAGTGATAGACCATGGTATTAGGCTGGACTCTTTCACCAGCCTCTCTCAGTGATAACCATGGTATTAGACTGGACTCTTTCACCAGCCTCTCTCAGTGATAGACCATGGTATTAGGCTGGACTCTTTCACCAGCCTCTCTCAGTGATAACCATGGTATTAGGCTGGACTCTTTCACCAGCCTCTCTCAGTGATAGACCATGGTATTAGACTGGACTCTTTCACCAGCCTCTCTCAGTGATAGACCATGGTATTAGGCTGGACTCTTTCACCAGCCTCTCTCAGTGATAACCATGGTATTAGACTGGACTCTTTCACCAGCCTCTCTCAGTGATAGACCATGGTATTAGGCTGGACTCTTTCACCAGCCTCTCTCAGTGATAACCATGGTATTAGACTGGACTCTTTCACCAGCCTCTCTCAGTGATAGACCATGGTATTAGACTGGACTCTTTCACCAGCCTCTCTCAGTGATAACCATGGTATTAGACTGGACTCTTTCACCAGCCTCTCTCAGTGATAGACCATGGTATTAGACTGGACTCTTTCACCAGCCTCTCTCAGTGATAACCATGGTATTAGACTGGACTCTTTCACCAGCCTCTCTCAGTGATAGACCATAGTATTAGACTGGACTCTTTCACCAGCCTTTCTCAGTGAAAGACCATGGTATTAGACTGGACTCTTTCACCAGTCTTTCACCTTGATCCGACGCATGGGCTTGGTGTGATGCTACAGTGGGAAAATGAGCAGTCTTGACCCTGAACAACCTTTCTCACGCATTGATATCTACACATAGGCACACGCATGCACACACAAGGGCACGCACACACATGCATGTTCCCTTTATTTCCCCTGGGTATTGCTCCTCTCCTCTCGCTATGACGTTAAACCTGAGGACTTCCTATGTCAGCACTTTCTCTCCTTCCCTCTCTTCCTATTCCCTCCACTCATCCTTTCTCTCTCCCATTATCCCTCCTCGTCCTTCATCTATACTCACGCCATCTCTCCGTATCTCTGCTTCCTTCTTCTCCTGATCTCTCTCTAAGGCCATGTTGGGTGTAGGCTACCGTGTGCTGCAGACAGTAATCCACAGACATTGGCTGTGTTTTAACTCAGTTTTATGTGCCAGTGGGAGAGAGTGAGAGAGATGTGGAGGGAGTCCCAGTGGAAGCTCTGTAGGCCTCTCCGGGTCTGGCTGCTGTGTGTGTGACGAATGAGTCAAATACGGCATCAATGACTCACAGACACTATGATATGTTGTGACTAGCTCAACTTTTAGCTCGCACTTGCATTGCTCTACTTACTCTTTTGAGTAGGGTAGTGTGTGTGTGCTAAATCGTCGCCTGAATATTGTGTGTGTGTGTGTGTGTGTGTGTGTGTGTGTGTGTGTGTGTGTGTGTGTGTGTGTGTGTGTGTGTGTGTGTGTGTGTGTGTGTGTGTGTGTGTGTGTGTGTGTGTGTGTGTGTGTGTGTGTGTGTGTGTGTGTGTGTGTGTGTGCGCAGTTTGGAATTGGTGCTAAATCGTCACACTTCAGCGAGCAGACCTTTCTAATTGACCTGGCCCGGGTTTCCTGGAAGGATATTGACCTCATTCCGTCAGTAGAGGATGCCTGGTCATTCTTTAAAAGTAATTTCCTCACCATCTTAGATAAGCATGCCCCGTTCAAAAAATGCAGAACTAAGAACAGATATAGCCCTTGGTTCACTCCAGACCTGACTGCCCTTGACCAGCACAAAAACATCAGGTGGCGGACTGCAATAGCATCGAATAGTCCCCACGACATGCAACTGTTCAGGGAAGTCAGGAACCAATACACGCAGTCAGTCAGGAAAGTAAAGGCCAGCTTTTCAAGCAGAAATTCGCATCCTGTAGCTCTAACTCCAAAAAGTTTTGGGACACTGTTAAGTCCATGGAGAACAAGAGCACCTCCTCCCAGCTGCCCACTGCACTGAGGCTAGGTAACACGGTAACACCAGTCACCACTGATAAATGCCAACCCCGGCCAACAGCCCTGCAAATAAGAACTTGTTCTCAACTAGCCTACCTGGTTAAATAAAGGTGAAATAAAAAATAAAAAAATGAAAAAATGAATATGTGTGTGTGTGTGTGTGTGTGTGTGTGTGTGTGTGTGTGTGTGTGTGTGTGTGTGTGTGTGTGTGTGTGTGTGTGTGTGTGTGTGTGTGTGTGTGTGTGTGTGTGCAGTGAGGAATTGGTGCTAAATCGTCACATGAATATTGGATAGGATCCCCCATGCTGGGCCCGGTCTCCACGGCAACAGCTTGGTCGCAGGATTTGAGTCAAACTGAAACATCCTTGCCATGTAAAGATGTTACAGTGCTAAAGATTTTAGTGTGTTAAAGATGTTACAGTGTTTAATATGTTACAGTGTTAAAGATAATAGAGTGTTAAAGATGTTACAGTGTTAAAGATGTTAGTGTGTTAAAGATAATAGAGTGTTAAAGATGTTACAGTGTTAAAGATGTTAGTGTGTTAAAGATAATAGAGTGCTAAAGATTTTAGTGTGTTAAAGATGTTAGTGTGTTAAAGATGTTACAGTGCTAAAGATTTTAGTGTGTTAAAGATGTTACAGTGTTTAATATGTTACAGTGTTAAAGATAATAGAGTGCTAAAGATGTTAGAGTGTTAAAGATGTTACAGTGTTAAAGATGTTAGTGTGTTAAAGATAATAGAGTGTTAAAGATGTTACAGTGTTAAAGATGTTAGTGTGTTAAAGATAATAGAGTGTTAAAGATGTTACAGTGTTAAAGATGTTAGTGTGTTAAAGATGTTAGAGGTTTAAAGTGAATGGAGTGTTAAAGATGTTAGAGTGTTGAAGATGTTAGAGTGTTAAAGATGATAGAGTGTTAAAGATAATAGAGTGTTAAAGATAATAGAGTGTTAAAGATGTTAAAGATGCCACATGAGAATCTCCAAACCTGTCTGTTGACTCATCACCCCTCTCTCCAGTCTCTATACTGCCATTTCAGTGGATTTTGTTCACAGACAGACATTATGTACAAAGGAGATTTTGCAAGGTACGAGTGATCAGATGCAAACATCTATGAACTAAGGGAATGATCGAGATGTTCAAATGAAAGTCTGCCTTTTTCCTAATAGCCATGTAGCGCTAGCACCATGCAGGGTGTATGAAGATCCCTCAAGGCTGGGCGGGGTACTGGTACTGTCACGTTCCTCTCTGCACCTCTCTCCTGGTTTCACAGAGCATGTGAGGCAGTGGAAGAGGCCTTGGGAGGGTGGGGAAGATTGTCAGACAGGGTTTTCTGCATGAGAGGCTACGGAGAAGGCAGAGCCGAACTGACAAGTCCATTGACGCACAAACACCCACACAGTGGAAACAATGTAGACTAGACAGTCTACTCCCACCACTAGGAGACAGTAATTGACTATCTCATGTTACGAGGCAAACACTATCACACACACACACACACACGTACACCCGCATACATCCACACAGACACATAAAGACACACTGTACACAACCTCATATGCATCCAAATAAACTGTAGCTACGGACACGGGTATATCCTTCTCGGTTACATCAGCAGCTTTGTAAACCTGTCTTCCCAAGGTCGACCTGTCAGTTGTACCAGTGACCCTCCTGGCCAGGCCTACGGGAGGAGGGGCAGGACTTCAAACCTCACTAGCCCCCTACAGTGTGTACAGTACATAACATATTGCTTCTAAAGCCTCTAATGCTGTCCCGTCAGTTCATTCCCATGGACACATGCTAGAGCATGGATTTGTAAAGGAAATATCATACTCCATAACACATATTCCATAGCTGTTTGAGCCTAGCCTGCCGCCTGCAAAGACAGCCTTCATGATACATGAGTTTTGTATTTGGAGAGAAAAAAACATCTAATATATAAATTAGCCTCTCCTAACATGATGACTGCTACCCAGGAAGACATGTCCCAAACCAGCAGAAATTATATTTAGAGAGCTGTTAGCATGTTAGCATCCTTCATGTAATGGAATGATTTAACATTCAGGACTGGACTGGAGGACGGTGGGTCTCTCAGGTCTGAAGGAGAGAGGAGAGGAACAGGGTTGTAGCGGGCAGCGGGGAGCGGGGAGCAGGGAGCGGGGAGCGGGGAGCCGGGAGCCGGGAGCTAGCCTTTCATTGTGCTGTGGGATAGACAGGGCGGTGTGACATATCGATCTGATATCAGCTACACAGCGCTGACTGCACCACTGCCTCCATTGCAGCCCTGCCACAGCAGGCAGGCGCCACGCTGTCCTGACACATAGCCTTTTCCTCCTTTAGTTTGTAGCTCTCGCGATTAAACATTTTCCTCCACACTCTCCCAGCCATCATGTCCAAGACACCACCACTACATCAAACCACAGCTATGATGGAGGGAATTTCAACTACTTGGAGAAAAAAAGAGGAGAGACTCGCAAACAGTGTGTGTGTGTGTGTGTGTGTGTGTGTGTGTGTGTGTGTGTGTGTGTGTGTGTGTGTGTGTGTGTGTGTGTGTGTGTGTGTGTGTGTGTGTGTGTGTGTGTGTGTGTGTGTGTGTGTGTGTGTGTGTGTGTGTGTGTGGACAGAGGAACGGAGAGAATAGACATGGGTCATAAGCAGAGGGAACATCAAACACGTCCATCTCTTCCTCTACACTATTCCCACTATCCTTCCATATTCCTGCAAATCCCAAGCAAATAGCTGTCTTCTCACAAGGTTATGCTGAGGTCATTGCTCCAACATTGCCTCTGCTTTACCTTATTACAACAGTATTTACTAGACTCTAGTTAAGAGGCGTTGTGGCTTTAGGCGTCAGGCTCACAGTGGTTTGAGCAGGCTGCTTTTGAGACACACAGCTACACTATCAGCACCACTTCAGATGTCCTTGACAGAGTTGCACAAGGTCCTCCCGACAAAAGACACACAAACTAGGCCGGTTTTGTCTCTTGAAGGAGGAAGTTTTCTGTTCAATTTATTTAAGCCAGATGTTGACTATGGTAGGAGCACAAGAACAGCTACTCTCTTTATTGAATCCACTAATTGGCTATTTACTTGGCTTCTGCAGAGTGACGGAGATACTCCACAATCACTACAACTGTGTTGAAAATATTAACAGCCTGGCTCCTATCTGATGTCATACAGTGAGGATGAGGAAAGGAAGGAAACAGGAGGGCAGGAGAGGAAGAAGGGAGAACAAGCGTGAGACGGGAAAAAATTTGAGAAATGGAAAGAAAAAGGGAACAGAAGAGAGAGAGAGAAAGAGAGAGGAGAGGAAGAGAGAGGAGAGGAAGAGATGGCGAGAACAAGAGAGAGAGAGAGAAACACTAGCAGCCAGCGCCTTAGTCTCCATTTTCCATAATCTCTGCCATGGCAATGGCTTGACGTGGCTGGGGACGAGGAGTGAGAGACAGGAGACAAGACCTGTTGTTGGGAGTGTTGTGGTTGGGATAGGGGTAGGAGCTGTGGTGGAGTAGGGTGGGAGATAAAATAAGCATTCAGTGAAAACATCAAAATCAGTCGCAACATCAACACCGTTATTAACAGCCAGTATGGCGTGTGGCAGCGCTGGGCTGACATACGGAGCAGTTGCATGGGGAGAGTCTGCCAGTCTGTCTGGGTGTGTGAGAGAGAGGAGAGCAGCCAGGGATGGATGGGGAACTCTGGGGGGATGGTGTGTGTGTGTAGGTGGTGGTTGTGACTGGGTTTCAAGGGTTTTGTGTGATGGACGGCAGGCTAGGCAGCACAGACAGGGGGGCGGAGAGGCTGTCTTTCCGTCTGTTACAGTGCTGGTGGCTGTGTGTCTGTCTGTCTGGGAGGCTCAGGCTAGCAATCTGGGTGGGTGCTGCTGGACCTCTTACTGCAGCAGGAGGCTTCTCTCAAGTACAGACGGCACTGCTTTTAACCAGCCTGTGTTTTCTTGTCACCTCCATTTCCCAGCACCCTGTGGAAAAGTACAAAATGTTCCGAACCGTGTTCGTTTGAGTCATGATGCTAGAATATTTAATATTGTAAACGATATGTAGACAGGTTTTAAGATGAAATGATATCATGAAATATGGATCCATACATAGTAAACAAAAATCAAGGACACTCAAATTAGTATATGTTACGTTTGGTGGAGGTTTGTGGAGGTTTATCATTCATTTCGTATGATATGTTATGAATTATAATTTGTATGATATGTTACGAATTACAATTCATATGATATGTTACGAATTGCAATTCAAACAATATGTTACAAATTTGCAATACATCCAACTTAGCATATTAGTTAACCCTTCTCCTAACCCTAACCTTAATAACCTTTACATGTAACTCCTAACTCTAACCTTAACCCTAACTTTAACCTTAACCCTAACCTTAACCCCTAACCCTAGCCCCTAGCCTAGCTAATGTTAGCCACCTAGTTAGCATTAGCCACCTAGCAAACTTTAGCCAGGCTAGGGGCTAGGGGTTAAGGTTAGAGTTAGGAGTTACATTAAAGGGTTAAGGTTAGGAGAAGGGTTAACATGCTAAAGTTGTCCGTGATGAGATTCGAACACGTAACCTTTGCTAGACGTTCGTGCTATATGATATATGGAATGAGAGAGAGAGAGAAAGAGAGAGAGAGAGAGAGAGAGAGAGAGAGAGAGAGAGAGAGAGAGAGAGAAATTGATAAAAAATCTAAACTAAAAAGATCACAGATGACAACTGGTTTGATGTAGATTGTAAAATTATAAGGAAAAAACATAGAACACCTCCAACCAAAAGCACAGAGACCCAAATAATGGTGAATTACACCTTCATTACTGTGAGACTTTAAAACTCTATAAACATAACACTCAGAACCAAAACAGCACAGTACAACAGCAAGCAGCGGACACTAATTGAGGAGTCCACAAACACAAACAACTTCGGACAAAATTGGAAAAAAATACAAAGATTTAAACAAGAGGAATTAATGATACAAAATGGTGACATATGGACAACCCATTTTAAAACACTCTACAACACCGTTCAAATTGACACAAACGCAGAACAATGCCAAATTCATGAGAAGTTGAATGGATTAGAAAAAGCTATAAAGGACAATCAACATCCACAGGACTCCACAATTACTGACCAGGAGCTCTATAAGAAAATTCAGGCTCTCAAATTTAAAAAAGCATGCAGACCTGATGGCATCCTAAATGAGATGCTCCAACTCACTAGTGCAACATTTCAATTGGCTATTTAAAACTGTTTAATTTGATCCTGAGTGTAGGTTATTTCCCCAATCTTTAAAAATGGAGACATATTTGACCCTAACAATTACAGAGGCATTTGTGTGAACAGTAACCTGGGGAAGGTTTTCTGTAGCATTATAAATGTAAGAGTTCTAAACTTCCTTAATAAGCACAATGTCTTGAGTAAAAGCCTAATTGGATTTATACCAAAAACATCGCACAACTGATCATATTTACACCCTACACACCCTGATAGATAAACATGTCCACCAAAATAATACCAAAATATACGCTTGCTTTCTCGACTTCCAAAAAGCATTTGATTCTATGTGGCATACAGGACTGTTCTACAAAGTTATTGAAAGTGGTGTAGGGGGTAAAACATATGACATAATTAAACCAATGTATACTGACAATACATACAGCATTAAAATTGGCAAGAAAATAACAGAATTCTTTAACCAGGGGCGGGGCCTTCGTCAGGGTTGTATCTGAGCCCTGCACTCTTCAATATTTACATCAACGAATTGGCCACTATTCTAGAAAAATCCTCAGCCCCTGGTGTTAGTCTCCACAATTCATTAGTTAAATGCCTACTCTTCGCAGATGACCTATGCCTGCTGTCACTCACAGCACATGGCCTACAGCAGAGCCTGGACCTGCTAGAGCAGTACTGTAAGACCTGGGCCCTGGCAGTAAACCCCAAAAAGACTAAAATAATGATTTTCCAGAGAAGATCCAGATCTTAGGGAATTAGACCAAAGTTCTCAATTGGTACAAAATATATAGAGTACTGCACACACTTCAATTACTTAGGTTTAAAAATAAGCTCAACTGGACACCTTAATGAGGCAGTGAATGAACTGAGAGAGAAAGCACGCAGGGCATTCTACGCCATTAAAAAGATCATTCAAATTGAAAAACCTATTAAAATTGGGCTAAAACAAATTGAATATGTCATTGAACCAATTGCACTTTATGGCAGCGAGGTGTGGGGTCCACTTGCAAAACAAGATTTCCTCAAATGGGACAAACACTCCATTGAAACCCTGCATGCAGAGTTCTGTAAGATTATCCTACATGTCCAGAGGAAAACTACAAACAATGTATGCAGGGCAGAATTAGGCCAATATCCACTAATAACAAAAACTCAAAAAAGAGCAATTAAGTTTTGGAAACATCTAAAATACAGTGACCCCTCTCATATCATTACCAAGCCCTGCAATGCCAAGAGCTGAGCAAAGAAAAGAGTCACATCATCCAGCTGGTCCTGGGGCTGAGTTCACAAACCTGTTCTACTAACACACTGAAGCCTCAGGACCAGAACATCCAATCAATCAGGATAAACCAAATTATAACACAGTCAAAACAAAACTATATAGCTTATTGGGAAACACAAGCACAAACACAAAGCAGTGCTATCTGGCCCTAAATCGACAGTACACTGTGTGTTACGGTTTTCTAGGTGTGAAGGAGAGTCGGACCAAAATGCGGTGTGGCTATTGAGATTCATGTTTAATAAAAACAAAGTAAAGACGAATCAATACAAAAACAATAAACGTAATGTGAAAACCAAAACAGCCTAAACTGGTGCAAACTAACACTAGACAGATACAAGGACACTAAGGACAATCACCCACCAACAACTCAAAGAATATGGCTGCCTAAATATGGTTCCCAATCAGAGACAACGATAAACACCTGCCTCTGATTGAGAACCACTCCAGACAGCCATAGACTTTGCTAGATAACCCCACTAGCTACAATCCCAATACATACACACCAAAACCCCAAGACAAAACACACCACAATACAAAACCCCATGCCACACCCTGGCCTGACCCAATACATGAAGAAAAACACAAAATACTTAGACCAGGGCGTGACACTGTGGCTAAATATTTGACCATGGTTTCTGATCAAAACCTTAGAAAAACCTTGACAAAGTACAGGCTCAGTGAGCACAGCCTTGCCATTGAGAAGGGTAGACACAGGAAAACCTGGCTCCATGTAGAGGAAAGGCTGTGCAACCACTGCACGACAGCAGAACCTGATACGGAGCTGCATTTCCTGACAAAATGTAAAAAAAATATAAAACAATTAGAGAGTGTCATTTGAAACCCTTATTCAAGGTTTTAAAGACCTCTCTGATGAAAGTAGGCTACTCGTCCTGTTGGGGGAGGACGCAGAGAGCTGTGGGTTGGCAGCGCACTACATTGCTGCCTGCCATAAGTTGAGTGACAGTGTCTGACAAACCAATCAACCTGCACATGTACTCTACTGTATACATATTATTATTGTTGAATGTATGGTTATTTTGACACTTGGTTGTTGTTGTTACTGTTGTCCCGTTTCTGATTCTCATTTTATTTTGTATTGTAAATATCCAAAATAAGCTTTGGCAATATGTACATTGTTACGCCATGCTAATAAAGCAAATTGAATTGAATTGAATTGAATTGAGAGAGAGGGGGGGGGGGATTATTGGATTTCCTTACCCAATTATAACCATTGGATTATTTCTACGGTCATAAAACCCCATATGAATATGGTTTAGTTTATATCCCAAAGTAATCGATAACTTTCTGCAAGTTATTCACCTCAAAAGCGAAGTTTGCGACAAGACTAGATAGCCTGATAAGCTAGCTAGCTCAAAAACTAGCTTGTCGAACGTACATGGAAACTGCCACGACCAGAACCAAAAGGAAAGAAATGGAGAGATTGTCAGATGGACAATTATCCACAAAAGATAGTATGATTTTGGGTACTCCTCCTCAGAATGTAACTGTGGGCGGAAATACTGCAATGGGTGATGAAAATGTGGTGAGCACGGACAACAATGCTCACAACTTGCTCCCCTCCAGTCCCAAGCTCAGGCCTTTACCTTACGACCCCACCACTCCAGTTAAGCCCCAGGGGGAAAAGATGAGAGGCCAAGAGGGTATGTCAATTCTTGAGATGCAAAACAATATTGTAATGCTTTTGACAGCAAAGATAGATGAAAGGGCAAATGGCTTGGAGCTCATGGTTAGGGAGAATATGATGAAAATTGAGGCCATTAAAAAACCTGTTGACTTTATATTTGGAGAAGTGAAAACCCTCAAAAGCGACATGAAGAAAGTGGAAGTTATCTGCCAGGAAAATGAAAAGAAGGTGTCTGAACTCGAGCAAAAGGTGAACGAGGCAGAGATATACCAGCGCAGGTGGAACCTGAGGCTCCATGGAATTCCAGAGCAGGTGGGTGAGGACATCAAATGCAGAGTTGTTGACATCTGTGGAGCTGTCATTCCTGAATCAAAAGCCAAACTTCAGGAAACTGTAGACATCGTCCATCGTTTGGGAAGACTTAAGGATCAAGACAAGAGACCGAGGACAATCATCATCCGGTTCACCAACAGATCTACCACGGGATCTTCTTTGGAGGCGAGCGAAGAATTGTGAATTCCTCATTAAGCAAAAATTGATCTGACCTCAGCAGACAAAGTGGCAAGAGAGAAACTATGGCTGGTGGTGGCTGCAGCTCGAAAGGCAGAGAAAACTCAGTTTTTTATCGGTGCAAAAGTGATCATCGATGGGAAAGAAATGGGGCCAAATCAGAACATTTGAGTGAGAGCCAGAGTCTAACTCGGACAGAACTGTCAGGCCAAGAAACTGATTACCAGGTGAAAAGTAGCCTTTAATTATAAAAATGTACACAAACACTTGAATGAGAAAAGGCTGACCTGAGAACTGGTAAGCTAAACATGAACTATAGCGAATAACTGCTTATTGTAAAGTCTATGCAATGTCTCCCCCTTGTGGGAGTAAGAATACTTTGGTAACTTTATGACAATATGTTTTTTTTGTGTTTTTTTTTTGTTGGAGAGGTTAATAATGGGATGGAAATCCATTTGAGTTACATATCCTTAGGAAAAGATTATATTAGCATAACAAGGTTGTTGGTTGAAGTGTATGTCTTTATCTCTTTGGTCAATTAATGTCAGGGGTATTCGTAATTTACTCAAGGGTAAGGCTATTTTCCTGTATTGCAAACGATTTAATGCAGACTTTTACTTTCTACAAGAGACTCATGCTTGTTCTTAAGATCTATCTTTTGGAAAAATCAATGGGGTAACGATATCTGGTTATCATATGGCAACAACCACGCTGTAGGTGTAGCAATTTGAAGAGGTGCATTTAAAAAGGAAGGTCATCAGTAGTAAGTCTCACCACTCAGGATGTTGGTTAGTTTTAACAGTAAATTTCAACAGTGAAATGTTTTTATTAGGGAATATTTATGCATCCAACAACAAACAATACAACAGGATATTATTTCAAGAATTTGAAGAAGAAATTAGAGTTATAGGTGTATTTCAGGATATCAAAATGATCTTAGGTGGAGATTTGAATTCTGTATCGAATGTGATGATTGACAGATATCCACCTCCTAACAGATCCAGCAGAGTTAATCCTGAGTTTAATAACCGCTGTCTTGGTCTTGGATTAGTAGATATTTGGAGATGTAAATATCCTGATTAAAAGGAATTCACTTGGAGTAACAAGGACATGTCCAGACAGTCAAGAATTGACTTCTGGTTGATTTCTAATTCATTAGATAATTCTGTAGTCAATGTATCATTTGAACCATCAATTCTTACTGATCATAAAGTTATATTCTTATCTTTAAATATGAATGGATCTGAAGTTAAACCGAATCTGAGTTATTGGAAAACTCAATAGTAGACTGTTGGAAGATGATCATTTCAAGATGGGGCGGCAGGGTAGCCTAGTGGTTAGAGCGTTGGACTAGTAACCGGAAGGTACATATCTGTCATTCTGCCCCTGAACAGGCAGTTAACCCACTGTTCCTAGGCCGTCATTGAAAATAAGAATTTGTTCTTAACTGACTTGCCTGGTTAAATAAAGGTCAAATAAAATTTAAAAGATTGATGCCAAAGATATTATACAAGACAATTGGAGGAAAGCCCAACTATTTAAGTCTTATGGGGAATATTGGGAATTAATGAAGTACGAAATAAGACAAACAGCCATGAAGAGAGGTAAAGAAATTGCTGAACTTAAAAGATTGAGGGAAGATAAACTTGTTAAGGAAATACGTTCTCTAATCTCTATGGACCTTGATGAAGAAGGAAAGGCTCAGTTATTCTCTTTACAACTAGAAATGGACCGAATGTTTGAAGAGAGAGCAAAAGGGGCATTTGTAAGATCGAGAAGGAGATGATTGGACGAAGGTGAAAAAAATACAAAATACTTTTACAATTTTGAAAGAAATAATTCTGAATTTACATCTATTCATGAGCTTAATATAGATGGCAAACAAAATGAAACCCCAAAGATATTTCAAAATATGTTTCAGAATTCTATGGTAACCTCTATACCAGTAATGCCTGTCCTACTAGTGACATATCTGCCTTT
Organism: Oncorhynchus tshawytscha; assembly: GCF_018296145.1. Classification (NCBI taxonomy): domain Eukaryota; kingdom Metazoa; phylum Chordata; class Actinopteri; order Salmoniformes; family Salmonidae; genus Oncorhynchus; species Oncorhynchus tshawytscha. The sequence goes on from NC_056455.1 coordinate 9,576,827, forward strand.
CTAGACTCTGTCAAAGACTGTGCTAAATTCATAGACGAAGACTTCCAAAAGTCTTGTGATGAAATTATTTCTATTAATGAAATAAAAAAATGTATCAGCAAGTTAAAAGAGAACAAATCTCCAGCGAATGATGGCATTATCAGTGAATTCTATAAATATTTTCGGGAGGATATTAATTGAATTTATATTGAATGTTTTTAAGGAGGCAATTGATTTAGGGGTCCTGCCTGTTTCAATGACACAGGACCTCATTTCTGTAATACCCAAACCAAACAAAAATTCTATGATGTTAGAAAATTGGAGACCAATCACAATAATGAAGAATGATGGAAAGCTACTTGCATCCATCTTTGCAGAAAGACTTAAAAAAGGTCTTGACCAAATCATTGATACCCAGTCTGGTTTTATGAAGGGCAGACACATATGTAATAATATTTGACTAGTATTGGACTTGATAGACTACAATGAGCACATTATGGAAGATAGCTTTATTTTATTTGTAGACTTATACAAGGCATTTGATACAGTTGAACATTATTTTCTTTTTGAGACTCTTCGATTTTTTTTGGTTTTGGTCAATATTTTCAAAATGTAATTAAGACACTTTACAATAATAGTAACAGCTCTGTTAAATTATCCCATGGAACTTCACAGAGATTCTCTGTGAAGTTTTCTTCTTATTATTATTATTATTTTCTTATTTTTAGTGGTCATTTTTAGTGGTCACACAAGTTATGGCACTTCATATAAATAAGGATAGTTTTAGGGGTATTTAGGTACAAGACAAAGAGATAAAATGTTCACAATTGGCTGATGACGCCACCATTTTTTTTGAAAGATCATAATGAAGTCAGGAAAGCTATTGAGTGTATTAATGCCTTCTCACATGTATAAGGTTTATCTCTGAATATTAGGAAATGTGAATTATTTGCGTTGAAAAGATGTGACTTAAACTCAGCATGTAATATCCCTGTAAAATATGTGATCACATATCTTGGTATTAAAGTTAAAGCAAAGATCAGAAAGAAAGGGCCAACTTAAATTTCTCTCCTATTGTAGAGAAAATTGGAAAGAGATTTAACTCCTGGTTATTAAGAGATCTTTCTTTATCTGGACGTGTGCTTTTATCACAATCTGAAGGTCCAGATTAGTTTATACCTCCCTTGCCTTGGATGTTCCTCTGTCAGTAACTAAAATGGTTGATACTAAATGATTTAACTTCATATGGAGGAATAAACCTCATTATGTAAGACAAGCGGTAATATGTAGCACCCAAGGTGAGGGAGGGTTGCACGCTCTGGATTTTAACACCTCTAACATAATCTTTAAGATGAAATGGATACAAAACTATTTAAGAAATAAGGATTGCATCTGGAATATCATCCCTGATTTAATATTAGGGGTCTAGAACAAATGAGAGGTCTAGAATTCTTACTAAAATGCAACTTTGATATGGGTAAAATCCCTATTAAGCTTGCAAACTTTCATAAACAAGTAACTTGGAACCTCGTGTACAAACACAATTTTTCTCCTCATAGGTCTTCAATCTGGAATAATGTTTTTCCAGAACTGGTTTGACAACAACATTATTTGGGTTAAACAATTATTGAATAATGATGGACAACTATATGATTATCCAGAATTTATTAGAACTCACAATGTTACATTGTGCTATTCTTCTTTTAGGAGAATATAACAATACTCCAAGTGCAACTGTTGAGGATTTTGTAGCCTCAATACAACTAGAAGGAATTGACATTTTAAACTATAAATGTAGTAACATGTCTATAAGGAAACTACGTCAATGTGTTACTATTCCCTCTGCTAAAATGTACTGGAAGGCAGCCCTGGGACAAGTGAACTGGAATAAAGTTTCGTTGTTGTCTGGTAAATATTGTATATCTAATAAGGTGAAAGAAGTATCATACAAACTCATTCATAGAATCTACCCTGAAAATACCTTTATTATACACAGATTTAAAATAGCTATTGATAACAAATGTGTGTTTTGTGATTGTGACCCAGAGACTCTTGACCATTTATTTTGGGATTGTTCTTATGTCAGAAGATGTTATTTTAAAAGAAACAACTATTAATGTTCATTTTAAAGACTCTGATATGATGTTTTATTTTGAACCAAATGATATAGACCCTTTTAACTTTCATTGTTCATTTGTTTATCTTTCATGGAAGATTCTTTGTCCATAAAAGGAAGTGGGCGGAGAACAAACCCCGTTTCACATTATTTAAGATAGAATTTAAATATTGTTTTGAAATGATCAGTAAATGTAAAAACAAAAAAGCAATGTGCACCATAAAAGTATTTAACAAATTGAAAATGAATCTTGATATGTAATACCCCTGTCTGTTAGGTTTATGTCCTCTTGTTTGTATATTTCTGAAGTTTTTTTTGTATTTGTTGTGTTCACAATAAATAACAATAAATGTAAAAAATATTTTTAAAATGTTTTTTAAAAAGAGAGAGAGAGAGAGAACACTAGCAGCCTGCGCCTCAGTCTCTATTTTCAGCTTGACAGTTCTGCGGATGAGCAGTGAGAGACATGAGACAAGACAGACCCTTGTTGTTGGGTGTGTTCTCGCTTTCACTAATGAGTGGCCAGGGCTTTGGAGGAGAGGAGATGGTGGTGGTGTTGGTGGGGATAGGGGTAGGAGCTGAGGTGGAGTAGGTTGGGAGATAAAATAAGCATCCGTGAAAACATCAAAATCAGTCGCAACATCAACAGCCAGTATGGCGTGTGGCAGCATTGGGTTGACATGGAGCAGCCCACCCATCCACCATGACCAACCTTCTGTCTTATGTAACCATACCAAATGTAACAAATCATACTAATTTGAGTGTTCCAGATTTTCGTTTACTATGTTATGTTTATTCTATGAGACCAGGCTGGTCCTTTGATTCCTCCACAAGCAACAGTTAATCTTCTCCTCCTCAGCGCCACCTGATGGCTACAGAGCATCAGTGCACCTGTTAGTAGAATAAGTACATTGGAGTCATTTAGCAGACGCTCTTATCCGGAACGACTTATAGGAGCAATTAGTGTTAAGTGCCTTGCTCAAGGGCACAGCAACATATTTTGGATCTAGCCGGCTTGGGTATTCGAAATAGCAACTTTTCGGTTACTGGCCCAATGCTCTTAACCGCTAGGCTACCTGCCGAATGGAAGGGCATCTTGCACACGCAACCCCACAGGGAAACATGCCACTCTGTTGTCTTTAACCTTCTCCTGGAAAACACAGAAAAGCACTCTCCCTCCCTCTCAGCACTGTCTTGAGGCCGGGCCGGGCTCCAACAGGGTGTCTACTCTGTCTACCGTATCACCTCACAGTGCATCACCTCACACTCACTGGGCTCCAACACACCGATACATCACATAACCAACATAACATGAACTGTGTCGTACACATACATTCCCTGTGCTCGGACACTCAGATGCCTACCCAACATACAACAGTAGATTTTCCCTGGCTGTGGCCCGATAGATCCTACAACACCTCCCGCTGTCTCCTGTAAACAGGTACAGAACCCATAATCCGGGGCCACACACAGCTGTGAGGGGATTTATCACCGTAAGCCAGTAAGATATTGAATGAACAAGGAGCACTAATATCCCGACGGTAGTGTATGTCTGCCTTCGGCCTTCTCATAACCTTGGAAAACCAGGAAATCGTTTGCACTCCTAAACAGTGTCCCAAATTAGTACCCCATGGGCCCTGGTCAAAATGTAGTGCACTAAATTGGGTATAGGGTGCAATTTGGGACGCAGACAATAACCCCTGCAGCCAGACATACACAGAGAGACAGGCAAAAGTGGATTTCCCAGCAGCTTTGAATGAAGTAAGCGGTTTTACAGTGTTTGACGAGACATGTAGAGAGCGGAGGGAAGCGACACAACACAGACAAGGCAACCCACGGTGGGATTCTACGTAGTCGACGGCGACGCCCTCCCCAGCGGAGATTGTGACTGTGCTGTGACAGCAACATAAAGAGGATTAGCCTAGCAAACACTCGGCTGCCCCATCAAAGAGACAAATCCGCACAGCATGCGCACATGATTACCGCTCAGACTGATAATTACCTCAGGTTGAGTTTAAAGGGGAGCCGGGTGTTTTTAGGTGTTTTTGGTTTTCCTGGGTTTATTAGCGAGTGTGACAGTAGAGATGAAAAACACACTGTAAGGAGCGTGCCTCATCCCGAAAGGAATGCCTGTCCAAACCGGACTAGCCTTTTCAAAAGGGCATGTCTTCCGTTTCCTGTTCACTGGTACCGTGACATTTACAAGGTTAGCATAGGATCTACAGTATCGCTTTCTTTGTCTTGACGTTGTTGTTGGACCTACAGACCTTTTGTCCAGCAGTCTATCAGTGTTTTGTTACTTGTCAAGTTCTGTGTCTTTTTGTGGACCCCAGGAAGAGGAGCTGCTGCCTCTGCAAAAGCTAATGGGGATCCAAATAAACCTATTCACTGGTTCAGGTTGAATGTGTCCATATCAGTGCTGCTATCATCTAGCTTCCATAATCCCCCACTCCTGTGTTTCAGAGAGATGAGTGTGAGGGAGTGAGGGTGTGAGGGAGTGAGGGAGGATGTTGCTCTTCATCTATTACCTCCCCTGCCTCTTGGCTCTGTGAGACTCCACTTGAGATAACAGAGGATCAGGGTTATAATAGGCTCATTAACGGAGATCTGTTGTCAGGAGGACTCAGAGGGGGTCATGGTGCTGGAACAACCAGGACCCCTGAGATCCCTGGAAGAGATTCTAGGGTCTGCTGTCTGTGGCAAGGAAGGGGTTAAGGAGAGGGGAAGGAAAGATAAGGCCGTCACACTGCTTGTCCCTGTGTGTGTGTGTGTGTGTGTGTGTGTGTGTGTGTGTGTGTGTGTGTGTGTGTGTGTGTGTGTGTGTGTGTGTGTGTGTGTGTGTGTGTGTGTGTGTGTGTGTTGTGTGTGTGCGGGCGCGTGTTGGCAGTGTGCAATAACAAGTACGATCCAGTCATCATTTTTCAGGTCAGAGGACATGCTTGGCATTTGCTTTGTTTGTCTTTTTACATAATTGCACATCAGGTGTCACCGGTGGAACAAATTAGAGGACATGGAGAGAGAGTGCGCTCAGTGTAGATAATTACTGTGGAACACACCGTGGAACGACAGCAGTGGAGAGAAGGAGAGATGGAGGGAGACAAGGGAAGGAGGGAAGGAAGGACAGAGGAGGGAGATATGCAGCAACATCTGAAATGAGTAATGTACCAGGAACAGAGATGGAAAACAGACACAGACAGACAGACAGACAGACAGACAGACAGACAGACAGACAGACAGACAGACAGACAGACAGACAGACAGACAGACAGACAGACAGACAGACAGACAGACAGACAGACAGACAGACAGACAGACAGACAGACAGACAGACGAGCAGCGACATAGAGCGGGACATGGACCCCTGCCATCCTCTGACAGTCTCAAATTAGAGAGGAGCGCATGGCGTGCCCTTGTCACCTCAACACCATGATGGTGACAGCACGGTTAGTGAACCACACGGAGGCTAGCGCTCATGGCTAATACACAGAGCACGGGACAAATGAGAGAATGTTCAGTACTTACATAGCCCTGCGAAGAGAGACCGAGGTCCAACAATCCCACACAGTCACACCAAGGAGGACATCAGAAGGAGAATCAACCATCTCATCACCCTACCCAATAACCTAGCACCATCTGTGCGTGTGTGTGTGCGCGCATGTGGCACATGCGTGTTTCGGACTGTGTGTGTGTGTAGTTCTGTATCTTCATAGGAAGATGATGACTGGGTGTGAACGTGGGAAGGGGGCAGAATCAGACACCCAGGGGATGAGTATCCAATCTGTCGCTCAGCCACGAGCACCGACGACAAAGCTCTATCTCTCTTTCTCTCTCTCCTCCCTCTTGCTCCCCCTTCTTTTCTCGCTCTTCCTCTTTGCATGGATGAGTGGTGATAATGGTCAGTGTCTGTCACGCAAAGACTGACCCAGATTTACGCAGGGAGAGAGAGAGAGAGGATCTCGCCACCCGTGGGAGTTGGGTTCCTCTCGGG
>NC_056455.1:9592909-9670365 GCF_018296145.1 Oncorhynchus tshawytscha
CCTTTAAAAAACACAATTTGGGGTTGAATCTCAAGCAGGCTCCACAGACCTGCACTTGCCCCCCGCGGTGGCGGAGCGCTCCCTGCCTCCCTGGCCGACTGCAGGTACCAACACCTGGTAGTCCTGACCAAACGTTCCCCTGGCACTGCCCAGCTCCCAACTCCACCCGTCTTGTCTGTCTGCTAGCCCTAAACACACCCAACCTAACCTGCCTGGCTGGCCTCTGAACCCTCTACGGCCCCACAGCCTCTAGTCTACACACTGTAAACACACCCAGTCTAGTCCAGTCCAGGGGATGGAGGAACACAGAGCTACTACTGCGCCATCATCAGGCCCTCCCTCTATACCATTACGGCTCATTGGATGTGTGTGAGAGACGGGACCAATGGCGGGAGCGAGAGAGCAAGAGTTGGAGAGAGGGAGAGAAAGAGAGAGCTAGAGAAGGAGAGAGAAAAAGCCAAAGAAAGAGAGGGAGAGAGAGAGAAAGAAAGAGAGAGCTAGAGAGGGAGAGAGAGAGAAAGAGAGAGCAAGAAAGGGAGAGAGAAAAAAGAGAGAGCAAGAGAGGGAGAGAGAAAGTGTGTGCGTGCTTGTGGATAGGGAGGCTTCCTGATACACAAGAATGGTGGACCTTTGAATTATATGAGTACTCACACACACACACACAGTAGCCTGCTAAATTCTCTCAACATCTGTCCTCTTCAACCACATGGTTATTCACAGTCAGGATGGAGACGAGTGCTTGAGGGTGCACAAGCACTTCCCTTCTCCCTCTGCTCTCTATTTCTCTCCCTCTCTCTCTCTTTCTTTCTCTCTTTCACTTTCCTTCCCTCTCCCGTATGTGAAAGGCCTTTTTCTGAGCCGTATGAAAGGTCTGGGATGAAAGGATTGTCCTGGATGATAGAGTGATTACAGGAGTAGAGCTCGCTGCCCGAGGTGCTCTCTCTCTCTCTCTCTCTTCCTCTCTCTCTGAATCCCCCTCATCTCCACAAAGAGCCACATCGGCTTTGTCACTACAGTACACACACACACACACACACACACACACACACACACACACACACTTCACACACACACACACACTTCACACAGACACGACACATTAATACACACTGCCACACGTGAAATGAGTGAAGTGACACATATATCTGCCTATGTTCACATCACACTTTCCTTGGCACTATTCATCACGCTCACACACACGCTCACATTCATGACCAGTAACTCCTGCCACTCAGAGTCTTCTCTCCCTCTCTCTCTCAAATACGCACACACACATACGCACATGCACCTGTCGACACACACGGATGTTCCTCCGGGTTTCTTGCCATGTTAAATGCCACTCAGAAAAGGCCTGAGGACATGGGAGCCGAACGGAGCAGACAGCAGGACTTGGTGTTTTCTCCTTATGTAACGTGGGCCACATTCAGTAACTGGGAAAGCAAGACAAACAGGACTAGCACAGAGAAAAGCAGCCCACCAGCGAGCAGAGATCAATCATGCTGATTTATATTACTGAAACCACATTTTACAGTCACTCCATCTACTGCCAAGATTTAAGCAACACCTGTAAATCTGCCATAAAGGGGCGCCATGGATGTGATTCCATTCAAATAGAAGTGATTGAAATGACTTGGTCGTCATGCAAGCAGTAGAGTATGCATGTCTTCCTTCAGAGAATATAAGTTATGAAGCGTAGTGAATTACAGGAGGTTTTCAGAGTCCAGTGACAGCCAGGCAGTATGTATCAGGTGGTAGTTAGCCCCATGCAGCCACTGAGGTTTGCTTCTCTCAGACGGACAGCCAGGCAGTATGTATCAGGTGGTAGTTAGCCCCATGCGGCCACTGAGGTTTGCTTCTCTCTGACGGACAGTCAGTCAGTCAGTCAGTCAGTACAGCATTAAACTCTGCAGCGAGTCCTCCAACACACGGCTGAAGAGGACCCAGCTACCGCCAACCTGAAACTGCTGTGCTTGCAGCGACGCAATTACCCTCCATTCAACCCAAGAGACAATACACAACCAAACAAACATAACCCCTAAATCCTTCAAATTTGCCACCCACACACACACACACACACACACACACACACACACACACAAAAAAAATTGCCTCTTGTTTTTTTTGTTGCTATAGCGTCCAATTAGAGTGATTATGTGTCAGAGAGGGAAGCGTGATATGGTGATTATGGTAATGGTGGTGTAACAGAGGCTTCCTTCTCGAATGCAGCACAGGTGCGAGAGGAAATAAGAGCCATTGATATTCCATGCCTGAGCCTCGGTGCACAAGAGGCCTGAATATGTTTCACCCGGGGGCAAAAAGATGAGGAATAAAAAAGGAATCCTTGTCTTCTCTGTGACAGAGTCGTTGAAGTTCCAACAGCCGATTCAAGTGAACCGCTGTAAAAAGCTGTAGGGTCACAGAAGCCGTTCAAAATGGTCCACGGACGTTCATTGGCTCTAGCCACGAATCGTCACGGTGTAGTAGCGGATTGGTCGGATTCACAGACTCGAGCATGAGAGAGTGAAATCACCACCGACGACCTTCACACCCGTCGATGACATCAAGGCCCCATTTTGACTGCATCTTTGAATCTTGAACGTGCCCAGTAGACTATTTGAAATGATACAATCATTTGTGTGCTGTTGACCTGTCCCTCCCAGGTTGTCAGGAGGACAGACCACTAGCCTGATTAATGACAGTAGCCCTACTGAGCTTAAAGCCCATTCCAGCCCCACTGGAGTGGAGGGAGTGTCCCTGTGGAGTCTGGGCCATCACAGGGTGTTGGTCTCTATGATGGGGATGCTTTCACAGGGTGTGGTCTCTATGATGGGGAGGCTTTCATAGGGTGTTGGTCTCTATGATGGGGAGGCTTTCACAGGGTGTGGTCTCTATGATGGGGAGGCTTTCACAGGGTGTGGTCTCTATGATGGGGAGGCTTTCACAGGGTGTGGTCTCTATGATGGGGAGGCTTTCACAGGGTGTGGTCTCTATGATGGGGAGGCTTTCACAGGGTGTGGTCTCTATGATGGGGAGGCTTTCATAGGGTGTTGGTCTCTATGATGGGGAGGCTTTCACAGGGTGTTGGTCTCTATGATGGGGAGGCTTTCACAGGGTGTTGGTCTCTATGATGGGGAGGCTTTCACAGGGTGTGGTCTCTATGATGGGGAGGCTTTCACAGGGTGTGGTCTCTATGATGGGGAGGCTTTCACATGGCAGCAGCCAGGCAACAAAAGTCGGCACAGTGAGGTATCTGGATGGACTGACCTGAGGTGCGTCCCAAACGGCACCCTAAGTCCTATGGGCCCTGGTCAGATGTGGTGCACTTTATAGGGAAAAGGGTTCCATCTCAGGCCACAGGAAGAGTATGGAGAGGAGAGAAAAAGAACAGAACAAAGTCTCCCTTGACTCATGGCGTCAAACACCCACCGACAGAACACAAAGAGAATAAAAATCAATACGGCCTCACGCTATGTTCAGGCAGCGCAGCGGAACATTCAGCTATGTGTGTGTGTGTGTGTGTGTGTGTGTGTGTGTGTGTGTGTGTGTGTGTGTGTGTGTGTGTGTGTGTGTGTGTGTGTGTGTGTGTGTGTGTGTGTGTGTGTGTGTGTGTGTGTGTGTGCGTACGTTTGTGTGAGTTCGCGTGTGTGTGTGTGGTTGTGTGTGCATGCGTGTGTGAGAGAGAGAGAGAGAGAGACGGTGGAAAGGAGGGAGAGAGAGGAGATGAGAAGAGGAGAGAAGGGATCAGGGAGGGACTCCGGAACATTCTGAAGGCCAATGCTGCACTCTTTCGTTATATTGCTGCTCTTTCCTTCTCTCTGCACATTGTTGATGCTTTCTCTACCTTTCTCTCTACCTCTCTCTAATGCTGTGTCTTCTGTATGCTGTGTCTTCTGTATGCTGTGTCTCTGTATGCTGTGTCTTCTGTATGCTGTGTCTTCTGTATGCTGTGTCTTCTGTATGCTGTGTCTTCTGTATGCTGTGTCTCTGTAATGTGTGTCTTCTGTATGCTGTGTCTCTGTAATGTGTGTCTTCTGTATGCTGTCTCCTGTAATGTGTGTCCCTCTCTCTACCTCTCTGTATGCTGTGTCTTCTGTATGCTGTGTCTTCTGTATGCTGTGTCTCTGTAATGTGTGTCTTCTGTATGCTGTGTCTCTGTAATGTGTGTCTTCTGTATGCTGTCTCCTGTAATGTGTGTCCCTCTCTCTACCTCTCTGTATGCTGTGTCTTCTGTATGCTGTGTCTTCTGTATGCTGTGTCTTCTGTAATGTGTGTCTTCTGTAATGGATGTCTTCTGTATGCTGTGTCTTCTGTATGCTGTGTCTTCTGTAATGGGTGTCTTCTGTATGCTGAGTCTTCTGTATTGTGTGTCTTCTGTATGCTGTGTCTTCTGTATTGTGTGTCTTCTGTATGCTGTGTCTTCTGTATTGTGTGTCTTCTGTATGCTGTGTCTTCTGTATTGTGTGTCTTCTATATGCTGTGTCTTCTGTAATGTGTGTCCCTCTCTCTACCTCTCTGTATGCTGTGTCTTCTGTATGCTGTGTCTTCTGTATGCTGGGTCTTCTGTATGCTGAGTCTCCTGTATGCTGTGTCTTCTGTATTGTGTGTCTTCTGTATGCTGTGTCTCTGTAATGTGTGTCTTCTGTATGCTGTCTCCTGTAATGTGTGTCCCTCTCTCTACCTCTCTGTATGCTGTGTCTTCTGTATGCTGTGTCTTCTGTATGCTGTGTCTTCTGTAATGTGTGTCTTCTGTAATGGATGTCTTCTGTATGCTGTGTCTTCTGTATGCTGTGTCTTCTGTAATGGGTGTCTTCTGTATGCTGAGTCTTCTGTATGCTGTGTCTTCTGTATGCTGAGTCTTCTGTAATGGGTGTCTTCTGTATGCTGAGTCTTCTGTATGCTGTGTCTTCTGTATGCTGAGTCTTCTGTAATGGGTGTCTTCTGTAATGTGTGTCCCTCTCTCTACCTCTCTGTATGCTGTGTCTTATATATGCTGTGTCTTCTGTATTGTGTGTCTTCTATATGCTGTGTCATCTGTAATGTGTGTCCCTCTCTCTACCTCTCTGTATGCTGTGTCTTATATATGCTGTGTCTTCTGTATGCTGGGTCTTCTGTATGCTGAGTCTCCTGTATGCTGTGTCTTCTGTAATGTGTGTCCCTCTCTCTACCTCTCTGTATGCTGTGTCTTATATATGCTGTGTCTTCTGTATGCTGTGTCTTCTGTATGCTGTGTCTTCTGTATGCTGTGTCTTCTGTATGCTGTGTCTCCTGTAATGTGTCTTCTGTAATGTGTGTCTTCTGCATGTTGTGTCTTCTGTGTGCTGTGTCTTCTGTATGCTGTGTCTTCTATAATGTGTGTCTTCTGTAATGTGTGTCTTATGTATGCTGTGTCTTCTGTAATGTGTGTCTTCTGTAATGTGTGTCTTCTGTATGCTGTGTCTTCTGTAATGTGTGTCCCTCTACCTCTCTGTATGCTGAGTCTTCTGTATGCTGTGTTTTGTATGCTGTGTCTTCTGTAGTGTGTGTCTTCTGTATGTTGTTGTGTCTTCTGTAATGTGTGTCTTCTGTATGCTGTGTCTTCTGTAATGTATGTCTTCTGTATGCTGTGTCTTCTGTATACTGTGTCTTCTGTATACTGTGTCTTCTGTAATGGGTGTCTTCTGTACGCTGTGTCTTCTGTATACTGTGTCTTCTGTATGCTGTGTCTTCTATAATGTGTGTCTTCTGTATGCTGTGTCTTCTGTATGCTGTGTCTTCTGTATGCTGTGTCTTCTGTATGCTGTGTCTTCTGTATGCTGTGTCTTCTGTAATGTGTGTCCCTCTACCTCTCTGTATGCTGAGTCTTCTGTATGCTGTGTTTTGTATACTGTGTCTTCTGTATGCTGTGTCTTCTGTATGCTGTGTTTTGTATACTGTGTCTTCTGTATGCTGTGTCTTCTGTATGCTGTGTCTTCTGTATGCTGTGTCTTCTGTATGCTGTGTCTTCTGTATACTGTGTCTCCTGTAATGTGTGTCCCTCTCTCTCAGACACGGTCTGTTCTAGAGCCTGGACCGCTGATTTATCTGTTTCAGTCTGATAACTATTCACTCTCCCCGAAATCTCCCATCTCATATGTGTCATACATTACACAGTGTTTGTGTGTGTGCGTGTTTGCTTGCGTGCATCTGTGCAGGTGTGTGTGCGTCCGTGTGTGTGTGTGTGTCTGTGTGTGTGTATGCATAAAACTTCTGTCGATTCACCCCTCATCTAATTGTAGTAAAGACATTAATTTCCTGTCCAATATTCCCCTATAGCCTACAATATTAAATTCATGATCGCACATAAATCTCACCAACCTTCCAGAAATTGCCCTCAAGATATAACTGAATCAAAAACTCTCACGAAACAAAACATCCATTTGCATCCAAGTCATCTATTTTTTACACACCACCCCTGTGCACAGATGCCAATTCAACATCTATTCCATGTTGGTTCAATGTAATTTCATTGAAATGACGCAGAAACAACGTTGATTCAACCAATGTGTGCCTAGTGAGTACACCCTGGACATTCAGGACATTCAGTGCTCAGACCGCCACACACACATCCGTCAAATCAACTGACACAACATGTTGGACAACTCAGCCACTACATTCTATAATTAGATAAAGTTGTAGTAATGCTCTACAAAGTGTCATTGTGATCCTAGATCAGCACTACTACTGTGAGAGGCTTTATGAATCGGGCCCCTGGTGCTGAGAGCAGGTGCTGAGCAGGCAGTGTCCCAGGGGCCTGGGTAACTCATGAAGGACCCAGCTCAGCTTCTACGGGACATCTGGAATCTCTTCAGCATCACCTAGGAATCATTCAAACACACCCAGGCCATCACCACCTGACCACACACACACACACAAACACACACACACACACACACAAACACACACACACAAACACACACACACACACACACAACACACACACACACACACACACACACACGCACACACACACACACACACACACACACACACACACACACACACACACACATCACACACACACACAGCAGGAGGGCACACACACACAGCAGGAGGGCTCTGACACACACACAGGAGGGTCAGCAGGAGGGCACTGAGGGACACACACACAGCAGGAGGGCTCTGAGGGACACACACACAGCAGGAGGGCTCTGGGACACACACACATCAGGAGGGCTCTGAGGGACACACACACAGCAGGGGGCTCTGAGGGCACACACACACACATACATATACATAGCAGGAGGGCTCTGAGGGACACACACAGCAGGGGGGCTCTGAGGGACACACACACAGCAGGAGGGCTCTGAGGGACACACACAGCAGGGAGGGCTCTGAGGGACACACACAGGAGGGCAGGGACACACACACAGGGGGGCTCTGATGGACTCTGAGGGACAAACACACAGCAGGAGGGCTTTGAGGGACACATACATATACATAGCAGGAGGGCTCTGAGGGACACATACATATACATAGCAGGAGGGCTCTGAGGGACACACACACAGCAGGAGGGCTCTGAGGGACACACACACAGGGAGGGCTCTGAGGGACACACACAGCAGGAGGGCTCTGAGGGACACACACACAGCAGGAGGGCTCTGAGGGACACACACACAGCAGGAGGGCTCTGAGGGACACACACACAGCAGGAGGGCTCTGAGGGACACACACACAGCAGGAGGGCTCTGATGGACACACACACAGCAGGAGGGCTCTGAGGGACACACACAGCAGGAGGGCTCTGATGGACACACACACAGCAGGAGGGCTCTGAGGGACACACACAGCAGGAGGGCTCTGAGGGACACACACAGCAGGAGTGCTCTGAGGGACACACATACAGCAGGAGGGCTCTGAGGGACACACACACAGCAGGAGTGCTCTGAGGGACACACACACAGCAGGAGGGCTCTGAGGGACACACACACAGCAGGAGGGCTCTGAGGGACACACACAGCAGGAGTGCTCTGAGGGACACATACACAGCAGGAGTGCTCTGAGGGACACATACACAGCAGGTGGGCTCTGAGGGACACACACTGCTAAAGAAGACACAGGTACAGTATGTAAGTAAACACGGTGAGTTGTGTGTTTGTGTCAACATGGCAGAAAAAAGTGCCAATGTGATGAGGGAATAATAATGACTGCTAATTAGTGCCTCTGTCTTCTGCATCCAGACACGCTCTGGGTTTTATTGCACTGCTACTACCAGTGTTTTACTGTTCTCCAGCTGCCTGTATCATATTACAGAGGAGGAAAGCACCAAAACAAAGTATTTTTTTTTACATTTAATTTGTTTTGGTAAGGCAGCGTCAGGAAAGACATAAACCAATCAGGAGAGGTCCACAGCGACATGCAGCCAACTCCTCCCTGGTATTTGGCAGAGAAACAGAATGTTCTTAATGAAAGCGGTAATATACAAGCGGAGCCCTGGGAGCGCAGACCACATCAATAATTCTGGGGCTGTATGAATATCTGACACTCCATTCCTGGGGTTGGTGTCAGCAGAGTCGTGAGTGGAAAAAAATAAGTGATTTACGCTGTTACCCAAGTTTATAGCTGATGCACACATTCTTCCTATATTATAATCTGGACAGGGGTTGGACTGAAGTAGGGCAGGCCAGCCCTCTGGAGGGGGGTTGTGTGTACTCTGAGTGAGTGAGAGTGAGTGAGTGAGTGAGTGAGTGAGTGAGTGAGTGAGTGAGTGAGTGTGAGTGAGTGAGTGAGTGAGTGAGTGAGTGAGTGAGTGAGTGAGTGAGTGAATGAGTCCGCCTGAGCATCTGAGCGTCTGCTTGCGTGTATGCGTGTGTTGAACAATAAACACAAACGCAGCCTCGTGATTGATCCTTTTTTAAATTGATGTCGTTCTGTCCTCGAGCTGTTCTTGACTATTAATGTTCTGTATTATGTCATGGTTCATGTATTGTGTTGGACCCCAGGAAGAGTAGATGCTTTTGCAACAGCTAATGGGGATCCTAATACAGTACCCAATACTGACCCTCTGTCTCAAGTAGATACCATCTCTGGGGCATCTGTTTGGCAGCAGGGGGAGCGGAGCAAGCCGTGGTCGATGTGCCCCTCTCTCTGTCAACACTGATTGGGCGCTAGCCTTTCATTACAGCCCTGCTGCCATTGTTGTCGGTCTACAGGAGGGGAGCGAGGCACTGCCATCTAGAAGGGGGACTCATCCTTTTGCCGACACACACATGCGCACACACACACACACAGGTTTCCATCCTGGCGACACAGAGTAGGGGTCAGAAGGTCAGAGCTGCTCCAGTTAGTTTTTCAAACAGGTGTTGGTGGATCTGTGTTTGATGTGTGGGAACGCGCGCAGAACGACCTGAGCTGTTGCTCAGAAGTCTGTCTGGGTAAACAGAGGAAACTGATACATTCACTGTGCTAGAAACAGAGAGCTTAAAAGCCTTTTGAGGGAGTAATGGACTCTTCAAACAAACACAAAAACATGCCGTGTGTTTGTCACTCACTCTCTCTCTGTACGATGCCCTCCCTCTGCAATGGCTCTTATACAGTTGAAGTCGGAAGTTCACATACACCTTAGCCAAATACATTTAAACTCAGTTTTACACAATTCCTGACATTTAATCCTAGCAAAAAGTCCCTGTTTTAGGTCAGTTAGGATCACCACTTTATTTTAAGAATGTGAAATGTCAGAATAATAGTATAGAGAATGATTTCGTTCAGCTTTTATTTCTTTCATCACATTCCCAGTGGGTCAGAAGTTTACATACACTCAATTAGTATTTGGTAGCATTGTCTTCAGATTGTTTAACTTGGGTCAAACGTTTTGGGTAGCCTTCCACAAGCTTCCCACAATAAGTTGGGTGAATTTTGGTCAATTCCTCCTGACAGAGCTGGTGTAACTGAGTCAGGTTTGTAGGCCTCCTTGCTCGCACACGCTTTTTCAGTTCTGCCCACATATTTTCTATGGGATTGAGGTCAGGCGTTGTGATGGCCACTCCAATACCTTGACTTTGTTGTCCTAAAGACATTTTGCCAGAACTTTGGAAATATGCTTGGGATCATTGTCCATTTGGAAGACCCATTTGCAACTAACTTCCTTACTAGCTTTAACTTCCTGACTGATGTCTTGAGATGTTGATTCAATATAGCCACATAATTTTACTTCCTCATGAGCCATCTATTTTTTGAAGTGCACCAGTCCCTCCCCACAACATGATGCTGCCACCCCCGTGCTTCACGGTTGTGATGGTGTTCTTCGGCTTGCAAGCTTCCTCCTTTTTCCTCCAAACATAGTGATGGTCATTATGGCCAAACAGTTCTATTTTTGTTTCATCAGACCAGAGGACATTTCTCCAAAAAGTACAATCTTTGTCCCCATGTGCAGTTGCAAACCGTAGTCTGGCTTTTTTTATGGCGGTTTTGGAGCAGTGGTTTCCTCCTTGCTGAGTGGCCTTTCAGGTTATGTCTATATTGGACTTGTTTTACTGTGGATACAGATACTTTTGTACGTGTTTCCTCCAGCATCTTCACAAGGTCCTTTGCTGTTGTTCTGGGATTGATTTGCACTTTTCGCACCAAAGTACGTTCATCTCTAGGAGACAAAACGCATCTCCTTCCTGAGTGGTACGACGGCTGCGTGGTCCCATGGTGTTTATACTTGCGTACTATTGTTTGTACAGATGAACATGGTACCTTCAGGTTTTTGGAAATTGCTCCCAAGGATGAACCAGACTTGTGGAGGTCTGCAATTTTTTTTCTTCCCATGATGTCAAGCAAAGAGGCACTGAGTTTGAAGGTAGGCCTTGAAATACATCCACAGGTACACCTCCAATTGACTCAAATGATGTCAAACGACGTAAATTAGCCTATCAGAAACTTCTAAAGCCATGAAATCCTTTTCTGGAATTTTCCAAGCTGTTTAAAGGCACAGTCAACTTAGTGTATGTAAACTTCTGACCCACCGGAATTGTGATGCAGTGAATTATAAGTGAAAGAATCTGTATGTAAACAATTGTTGAAAAAATTACTTGTGTCATGCACAAAGTAGATGTCCTAACTGACTTGCCAAAACTATAGTTTGTTAACAAGAAATTTGTGGAGCTTTTGAAAAACGAGTTGTAATGACCTAAGTGTATGTAAATGTCCGACATCAACAGTAATTGGCCGGTGCAGGGTGTGAGTGAGTGCAGTGGTATTGCCGTGGCGTTGCCAGTGTAATAAACAGCACCGATGTTTCGTTCCACAGCTTTATTTCACAAGAGCTGTTTGAATCCGGCTTCTTGTCTCCACATTCCCCTTTACTGCCTATCCCCACCCCACTTCAACCTCTCAGCATCCACAACAACACTGGAGAGATCACGTGCTTCTGGTTTCCTAGTAACTGGGGGAGGTAAGAGGAAGTGGGAGGAGGGAGAGGGATGTGGAGGTGCATTTTCACCCTCTGTGTGTGTGTGTGTGTGTGTGTGTGTGTGTGTGTGTGTGTGTGTGTGTGTGTGTGTGTGTGTGTGTGTGTGTGTGTGTGTGTGTGTGAGTGTGTGTGTGTGTGTGTGTGTGTGTGTGTGTGTGTGTGTGTGTGTGTGTGTGTGTGTGTGTGTGTGTGTGTGTGTGTGTGTGTGTGTGTGTGTGTGTGCGTACATTTGTGTGAGTTCGTGTGTGTGTGTGGTTGTGTGTAAACGGTGCTCATTATGGGCGGTAGAGGAAACATGTTTCCCAGCCACATTACAGCATTCACACTGAGCTCTGTGTTCGGGCAAAGCGGACCTCTACACCCTCCTCTAGAGGAGTGTTATTGACCAAGGTCAAACATCAGGGGCCTTCCTCTCCCTGCAAAGAAACAGCCCTGGAAAACCCCCAGTCACTCTCTATAACACATATTAGCTGCCAATAACACACACACACGTACACCCTGGTTCATTATAACCTTTATATGCATCTCTAGTTGTGTATCTTCTCTTCACATAATATGATAACTCCCTCTCCCATAACTCTCTATGCTGATTGCTTTCCTCTCACTGCCATTAACAGACACACACTGTAGTCCGCCCACTATCTCCCACTCACTGTCACTGGCATCTGAACAGTCTTCTCTTCAATGTGAACAAACTATAGGCTACGGTCTGAGGATGACTTTCTATTGCGATCTCCGCACAGGCTGAATACACAATAGCATCTTGATAAAGTGGTAAACCCACCAATACCCAATTAGAGCCTAAGAGATTGACAGATGATGATGATTAAAGCCAGACCTTGAGAGAGAACAAGACTCCACACACACACACACACACACACGTGACAGGTGTGACTCATTTGCATGTAATCAGAAACAAGAATTTCTATTGGCTAATTGACTGGTCATGTGATTTGAGCTGAATGCATTTATACCACCCGCCTACAGGAAGTAATGCAGTCCGGAGGCATGGCGGAGAGCTTATGGCTGATGCGGTCAGTGAGAGAGCACATGGCTGATGGAGTAGGTGCTGTAAAAAAGATGGACACCTGTTGGGCTAGTGTCCTGTGCCCCTTTGTATGTATCTATGTTGGTTCTAACTCGGTATTTAAAGCAAATTGTAACCAAAAATGTTATTCATGTCAATGAAATATGGAGACAAAGAAATGTAATTGAATTGAAACAAGGAAGTGTGCTGGAACCGTGATGAAAACCTTAAAATAAATGTGTTAAACTGTCATTCTGTTGACTGCCTCTGCATCACTCGGCCTGCTCAACATAGAACCTGACACCCTTCTGTCTGTCTCCAACTGTTTGAACAGCATGACAGCCTGCCATGGTTGCTTTGTATTCTGGACTAACCATTTCAATCTCATTTGGTAGTAATGAAATGATGGGAGAAGAACAGAAGAGGGAGGTGGGGGTCTGTCAAACTGAGGGAGAATGACGAGACTCATGACCATTTCCTCATACCGCTTCCCAGAACTCTTCTCTCTCTCTCTCTCTCTCTCGTTCCCCATTTCCTTCTTGATTCAGCAGCCAACACATTCCTGCTTTGTGGGGATATAGGCTAACCTCCATGTTGAAAATGCATTATATCAATCAGGTTCTATCCCACTCAGATGTGGCAACTACTTAGAACCTGTCACTATCCACCTTGTAACACACACACACACACACACACACACACACACACACAGCTACAGAAGTAGCCAGTCTGTATCTTTGTCGACTGTGAGTCGTGGGCCAAGCAGCTAATGCCTTGGGCTGTGTTAAAGTCCTCTCTTTCCCATTAGTGCTTTAGACTGAGGAGTCAGAAGACATAAGGCCTCTCTCTCTCTCCTACAGCCCTATGCTGCTGGAGTGTGGTGAAGTCCTGACCTTTTCACACACCACTCTGTAGTGTTTTATTGCACTGCACAGGAAACCATGGAATTAACGTGCAGCATTAATGTGTCATCATCGGTCATCGCTCACATGGCAATCATGGAAACGACATTTAGGTGTTTTGTGGCTATTGCTGTGAGGCTTCATCTATGTTAAATGTATATTATTTCAAATCCATGTAGAAAAAAATCCTCCCATTATACTATAGCCGACTGGATAATTGAAGTGAATTTGTAGTTCCTCTAGTCTAGATCAAATGCTATTTGCTGGTTAGGACTCGTTAATATGTTACAGTAGTAAGATATGAATAGGATTCCTTGTGGAAAGGGAAATTCCTGGTGGAGAAGATGAGAAATGAATTGACTAGCGTGCCACAAGGTCAGAGCACTGAACATACTTCTGTCCAGCAGAGACTTATGTTCACATGAAGAGGCTCAACCCACGCACGCACAAGCACACACATTCTCTCTCTCACACAAACAAGCCCTCATTTCATTAGATTATTCCTGACTGTTAGAAATGCAGTGTATTTGACCATTAATTGCAGAAAAAAGCTTATTTAGAGAGAACTTCTTTTTTTTAAATCGAGATATATATTCTGAATCTGGCCATAAGTTTGAAAAATTCAAGACATCATTTTTAGGTCATATCGCCCAGCCCTACATTGGAACCAAAAAGGTTTCCTCGAAGGGTTCTCATATGGGGCAGGCAAAGAACCATTTTAGGTTCTAGATTGCACCTTTTTTTCTAAGAGTGTAGTTGTGTGGCATATCTCTCTCAGACATTATGGATCTTACTATGTCCTAGGCTAAATACTTAGGCTAAATATAAGCCTTCCACAACCTTAAGACACACTAATAATGTCATTATGTTATACGAATAGTTTAACATACTTTTTTTGCAATAATCACTGATCTGGCTGTCAAGTCTGTCTATGATAATAACCTTTTTGTTACAAATATAACCAGAACCATGCATAATGCACATTCACTACGAATAACTAAACTATTGTAGCAGGCATTATAGAAAATGTACACATGTCTCGCAAACAATCACTCAAGCACAAGCCTACGTGCTAGTTAGTAGCCAGCTAATCTTCTCATTTCAAGTTTAGCCAACTTGGACCTTTTTGCCAGCTAACCAGGAAGAACACACCCTTCTATCTGTCTCCAACTGAACAGCATGACAGCCTGTCCACCTTGTTCAGATGTTGAAATAAAGTGGTCTCCCTTATTCCTCAGACTGAGAACATGTTGCCAATTCCTTGCAGAACTGTGTTTTATGCTAATTGATCATTTATAAAACACAGACTAGACCAGAATCAGTGTTCATTGATACTCCTGTTGTAGTAGTCTGCTTTGCGCACAATTTGAGGAGTTGAAAAAGGGTAGGGTTAGAAAGGTTAACTTCTCCTCTATTACAGTAAAATAATGCCTCAATGTGTTTGAGTGTCCATATGACTGATTCTGTTGGACCAAACCTCAAATGCAAATAGCGAGTTGAAACCACTTGTCAGAGAGGAAGAAGTGATCTCTCAACTTTGTTGTTGTGAGTGGCAGGGGGAGGGGCTTAGTGTGTGTTTTAATGGGAAGACGGTGATTTACAGCACAAAGGGAGTGAAGGAGACGAGACCAAAAAGACAACGTGAGAACAAGAGGACCTAAACGCTCATAAAAACAAAGAACAAATCCTTGATTCTTTTGATACAGGCATTTGGAATATCGCGCTAAAAAATACATTTGAATTCATCAAATTAATTCGTTAATGTATTCCAGGTAGAACCTTTTGGTTCCAAGTAGACCCCTTTCGGGTTATATAAAGATCCCTTCCCACAGATTGTTCTACATGGAACCCAAAAGGGTTCTACCTGAAACTGAAAAGGGTTCTCTTATGGGGACAGCCGAGAAACCCTTTTGGAAACCTTTTTTCTAAGAATGTGGTAGTAAACCACAGGGGAGAGAGATGTAGGGATTATTGAAATGTGGAAGGTAGAGCAGAGATCCTTGATGATGAAATCTCTGTTTACAGTGAAAGTCAGCGTTTAGCATTGCAAGGGAGCAAGGAGGGAGAAGCGCAGGGAGAAAGGGCCTGTCATGGCTGCTTTGTAGTCTGGACCAACCATTTTGCTCTCATTTGGTGGGAATGAAAAGCAGAAGTGATGGGAGAAGAACAGAAGAGGGAGGTGGGGGTCTGTCAAACTGAGGGAGAATGATGAGACTCATGACCATTTCCTCAGACCGCTTCCCAGAACAACCTCTCTCTCTCTCTCTCTCTCCCTCTCTCTCTCTCTCTCTGAGATTTGTATCCGATTGGTTCTTTCTTTTAAAAGTTCCCCATTTCCTTCTTGATTCAGCAGCCAACACATTCCTGCTTTGTGGGGATATAGGCTAACCTCCATGTTGAAAATGTATTATATCAATCAGGTTCTATCCCACTCAGATGTGGCAACTAAGTTCATTAGTGATTCATCTAAACTCTCAACTTTCTCTGACCCTTTTACACATGCAGCCGATCTTAAATGTTTCATAGAGTCAATCTCTAACCAATTACCAGAGGTGAAGAGAACACACAACCAAACATGGCTGAGCACAAGGCTGCACTAACCCCAGCTAACCACCTCAGAGGTTACCCCACCCTGTCCCATTCTGGGGAACAAGCAAACATGGCTGAGCACAAGGCTGCACTAACCCCAGCTAACCACCTCAGAGGTTACCCCACCCTGTCCCATTCTGGGGAACAAGCAAACATGGCTGAGCACAAGGCTGCACTAACCCCAGCTAACCACCTCAGAGGTTACCCCACCCTGCCCCATGCTGAGGAACAAGCAAAGATGCATTCATATGAAATGCTATGTTGGACATATTTCTAAAGTGAATGCATTACAAGCAGAGTGTGCTTCGATGTCCGTCTCAAACAGCAAGGATGACAGCTAGGTGATTCAAGAGAAGAAAGGGAGGGGTAGTAAAGTTGGGTTTTGCGTCTCAATGGGGTTGGCGAACGCTAAGGGCCGAAAGACGTTGGCTTTAATTTTTTTAAATGAAGAAGACGTTTTATCAACTCCCACTGTCCTCCAATGGAGTTGGGTTGAAAGCAAAATCACATTTCTGTTCTTTGCAAAGAAAATGGAAAATAAAGTATTTATCTTCTACAAGTTACCCAGTAGCCTTGTGCCAGCCTCCTTCCAGATGCACCTGTTTGTGCTATTGCTTCATGTGGGAAGCTGTCACAATCATGGTGTTGTGAAATTAGCTGCATCGGTTTGAAGGAGGTAAGTTGGAAAAGTTTTCATTGTTAGTGTTGCATTATAAGCTTTTCCAGTGAATCTCCACACAAAGAAAATCTGTTGAGAAATGTATTTATTATCTTAATTGGTGTCAAACATTGTGTGGCTGCATTCGATAGTTAGATGTTCACTTAGCTAGCTAATGCTAGCTACTCTGGGAAGACACATTGGTCTTGTTCCCCTGCTCAGGGTAATTCCCATGTAAAAGGACACATAAGCACCAACATTTGAAGTTTATAGGAGCATATAACATTTAGTGTCAAATGAAAGCTGAGTCTATATTTTGCGGAATTTAAGGAATACATTTTTCAACCATTTTCCATCCTAAAAATGTGGCATAATCAAAGGCTTTGATTTCTGCTCACACAAATGGAAAAGGGACCTCAAAAAACAGCTGCTAGAAAAAGTCTTAAAAGGTATTAGAAATACATCAAAACACAGTCATGTTGAAGTAAAGACCCCTGCCAGCTAATATCAACATGAATTGTTTTTCAGAAATGTTTTGCATTCTGTAAGTTTAAAAGTATTGCCTAGTGTTTGGTCATTCCGTTACTAAACATCCACATATCTTTACAATATTTTCTAATCTCTCCCTCATGAGGGAGGATTATGAAAGTAACAAGGTAGACCTACCATTTCTTCCAAGATGGCGTAGCAGTCAGACGTATTTGTCTTTGTCCTGTCGTGTCCCTTATATATATCTTTTTATATCTTTTTCTTCGCATATCTTTTAAAAATATTTTCCTAAACCTCAACTTCTAAATACTCTCCTGCAACCAGCCTCACCCAATGTGGCGTGGATCTGTTTTTTCGAAAGTATTTCTATTTACTTCGGATCTGGAATCCCTCAACTGAAGCTAACCAGCTAACTACCTACCAGCTTTCAGTCAGCAAACCACAGCTAGCGGTCAGCTAACCTTTAGCTCAGAAAGCTCTCGCCAGTTCGTACAACTTCACTCAAACCAGAGCATAACGGACATATTTTTTTTCTATCCATAGCCCCGGATTCTCCATACTCCAAACTCTGAACATTTTCATCTGGATCTTCGCAACTAGCTAACCGCAATCCCGGGTGACTACTCCTAGCTAGCGTTTCCATCCCGGAACAAGCACCAACTAGCCTGAAGCTAGCCCCGGCTAGAGCTCCTGGGCTACCACCGAAGCCCACTCCTGGGCTACAATATCCGGACCCCTTCTACTGCCGGTACGGGACACGGAACCCCGCCGATTCTCTACGACTGGAATACCGACATAATCTGCCCGAGGATTCTAACAGGCCCGTCAGGCGCGACGTCCGCTGAAGGCCCATTCTGCTAACCACGGCCTGCTAGCTACCTAGAGCTACTTGGAACCATACTAATTCATGACTGGTCTATCAAAGTCACCGCACGAAGAGGCAAAAACTGACTTACCTCCATCGCGATGTCCCCCAAAGGCCCTTCTGCTAACTTGCTATCCTCGGTCTGCTAACTAATTGCTTGCCCCTGTCTGCTAACTGCTTGCTTGCATGCCCCTGTCTGCTAACTGCTTGCTTGCTAGCCCCTGTCTGCTAACTGCTAGCTTGTTGGCCCGGCCTACTATCTGCTAGCTTGTTAGCACCGGCCTGCTACCTGTCTGAATCGCTGTGTCCCCAGCCAGCCCAACCACTCACTGGACCCATATGTTCAATTGGCTACGCATGCCTCTTTCTAATATCAATATGCCTCGTCCATCACTGTCCTGGTTAGTGATTACTCTCTTATTTCACTGTAGAGCCTCAAGCCCTGCTCAATATGCCTTAACCAACCATGTTGTTCCACCTCCTATATATATGCAATGACATCACCTGGTTTAAACGTCTCTAGAGACTATATCTCTCTCATCATTACTCAATGCCTAGGTTTACCTCCAATGTACTCACATCCTACCTTACCTTTGTTTGTACACTATGCCTTGAATCTATGCTATCGTGCCCAGTTATCTGTTCCTTTTACTCTCTGTTCCCAAACGTGCTAGACGGCCAGTTCGTATAGCTTTAGCCGTACCCTTATCCTACTTCTCCTCTGTTCCTCTGGTGATGGAGAGGTTAATCCAGTTCCTGCAGTGCCTAGCTCCATTCCCACTCCCCAGGTGTTCTTATTTGTTAACTTCTGTAACCGTAAAAGCCTTGGTTTCATGCATGTTAACATTAGAAGCCTACTCCCTTGTTTTACTCACTGCTTTAGCACACTCTGCCAACCCGGATGTCTTAGCCATGTCTGAATCCTGGCTTAGGAAAACCACCAAAAACCCTGACATCTCCATCCCTAACTTGAACATTTTCCGCCAAGATAGAACTGCCAAATGGGGCGGTGTTGCAATCTACTGCAAAGATAGCCTGCAGAGTTCTGTATTACTATCCAAATCTGTACCAAAACAATTCGAGCTTCTACTTAAAAAAATTAACCTTTCCAGAAACAAGTCTCTCACTGTTGCCGCTTGCTATAGACGACCCTCTGCCCTCAGCTGTGCCCTGGACACCATATGTGAACTGATTGCCCCCCATCTATCTTCTGAGCTTGTGCTGGTAGGTGACCTAAACTGGGACATACTTAACAACCCGGCCATCCTACAATCTAAGCTTGATGCCCTCAATCTCACACAAATTATCAATGAACCTACCAGGTACAACCCCAAATCCGTAAACACGGGCACCCTCATAGATATCATCCTAACTAACTCGCCCTCCAAATACACCTCTGCTGTTTTCAATCAAGATCTCCGCGATCACTGCCTCATTGCCTGCATCCGTAATGGGTCTCGACCAAACCACCACCCCTCATTACTGTCAAACGCTTCCTAAAACACTTCTGCGAGCAGGCCTTTCAATTTGACCTGGCTGGGGTATCCTGGAATGACATTGACCTCATCCCGTCAGTAGAGGGTGCCAGGTTATTCTTTAAAAGTGCCTTCCTCACCATCTTAAACAAGCATGGCCCATTCAAAAAATGTAGTACTAGGAATAGATATAGTCCTTGGTTCACTCCAGACCTGTCTGCCCTTGACCAGCACAAAAACATCCTGTGGCGTTCTTGCATTACCATCGAATAGTCCCCATGATATGCCACTTTTCAGGGACGTTAGGAACAAATATACACAGGCAGTTAGGAAAGCTAAGGCTAGCTTTTTCAAACAGAAATTTGCATCCTGTAGTACAAACTCAAAACATTTCTGGGACACTGTAAAGTCCGTGGAGAATAAGAGCACCTCCTCCCAGCTGCCCACTGCTCTGAGGCTAGGAAACACTGTTACCACCGGGTTTTGCGTCTCAATGGGGTTGGCGAACGCTAAGGGCCGAAAGACGTTGGCTTTCATTTTAAAAAATGAAGAAGACATTTTATCAACTTCCACTGTCCTCCAATGGAGTTGGGTTGAAAGCAAAATCACATTTCTGTTCTTTGCAAAGAAAATGGAAAATAAAGTATTTATCTTCTACAAGTTACCCAGTAGCCTTGTGCCAGCCTCCTTCCAGATGCACCTGTTTGTGCTATTGCTTCATGTGGGAAGCTGTCACAATCATGGTGTTGTGAAATTAGCTGCATCGGTTTGAAGGCGGTAAGTTGGAAAAGTATTCATTGTTAGAGTTGCATCATAAGCTGTTCCAGTGAATCTCCACACAAAGAAAATCTGTTGAGAAATGTATTTATTATTTTGAGTGGTGTCAAACATTGTGTGGCTGCCTTCGATAGTTAGATGTTCACTTAGCTAGCTAACGCTAGCTACTCTGGGAAGACACCTTGGTCTTGTTCCCCTGCTCAGGGTAATTCCCATGTAAAAGGACACATAAGCACCAACATTTGAAGTTTATAGGAGCATATAACATTGAGTGTCAAATGAAAGCTGAGTCTATATTTTGGGGAATTTAAGGCATACATTTTTCAACCATTTTCCATCCTAAAAATGTGGAATAATCAAAGGCTTTGATTTCTGCTCAAACAAATGGAAAAGGGGCCTCAAAAACATCTGCTAGAAAAAGTCTTAAAAGGTATTAGAAATACATCAAAACACAGTCATGTTGAAGTAAAGACCCCTGCCAGCTAATATCAACATGAATTGTTTTCAGAAATGTTTTGCCTTCTTTAAGTTTAAAAGTATTGCCTAGTGTTTGGTCATTCCGTTACTAAACATCCACATATCTTTACAATATTTTCTCATCTCTCCCTCATGAGGGAAGATGATGAAAGTAACAAGGTAGACCTACCATTTAGTTATAGTGTTTTTACTGATATCAATTTTATTTATGAAGTGATTAAGTGATCAAAACGTGTCACCGTTTTTCTAAGAGTACAGCTGTGTGGCATATCTCTCTCAGACATTATGGATCTTACTATGTCCTAGGCTAAATACCTAGGCTAAATATAAGCCTTCCAAAACCATAAGACACACTAATAATATTGTTATTTTATACGAATAGTTTAACATACTTTTTTGCAATAATCACTGATCTGGCTGTCAAGTCTGTCTATGATAATAACCTTTTTGTTACAAATATAACCAGAACCATGCATAATGCACATTCACTACGAATAACTAAACTATTGTAGCAGGCATTATAGAAAATGTACACATGTCTCGCAAACAATCACTCAAGCACAAGCCTACGTGCTAGTTAGTAGCCAGCTAATTTTCTTATTTCAAGTTTAGCCAACTTGGACCTTTTTGCCAGCTAACCAGGAAGAACACACCCTTCTATCTGTCTCCAACTGAACAGCATGACAGCCTGTCCACCTTGTTCAGATGTTGAAATAAAGTGGTCTACATTTTTTCTCAGACTGAGAACATGTTGCCAATTCCTTGTAGAACTGTGTTTTAAGCTAATTGATCATTTATAAAACACAGACTAGACCAGAATCAGTGTTCATTGATACTCCTATCGTTAGAAAGATTAACTTCTCCTCTATTACAGTAAAATAATGTCTCAATGTGTTTCAGTGTCCATATGACTGATTCTGTTTTAATGTTGCAACTAAGTTCATTAGTGATTCATCTTAACTCTCTCACAACTCTCTCTGACCCCTTTACAAATGCAGCTGAGTAACAGAGTGACAGAAAAATCTGTAACAGAATGAATTCAATTAAATTGGCCACAATGGGAAATCATAGTAGTCACAAACCACAGTTGCAGTAGAAAACACTACACAGTACCTTAGAGTACAGTAAATTCAAGTAGAGTATAGTTCAGAACAGTAGAGTAAAGTTCAGTACCGTAGGTTAACACATGAGTAAAGTACAATATAATGTAATATGCTCTATTTTACTGGACTATACTGTATTCTACTGTACTTTTCTTTACCTTGCTGATCTATACTATACTCTACTGTACTCTTCTGTACTGCACTCTACTCTACTGTACTGTACTCTACTGTACTGTACTCTACAATGATCTACTGTACTGTACTGTA
Source organism: Oncorhynchus tshawytscha (assembly GCF_018296145.1). Taxonomy (NCBI): domain Eukaryota; kingdom Metazoa; phylum Chordata; class Actinopteri; order Salmoniformes; family Salmonidae; genus Oncorhynchus; species Oncorhynchus tshawytscha. The sequence goes on from NC_056455.1 coordinate 9,614,949, forward strand.
CTGTACTGTACTGTACTGTACTCTACAATGATCTACTGTGTTGTACTGGGTTGTCAAAACTTTGATTGCTACAGATTTGTTTCGGTTTGGACCAACAAAATGTGGTCTTGTTTGGGGAATAATAGCCAATGTGTAGAATAATACCCAAACATGCAAAGGACAATATTAAATGTTTCTACCTTTTGTGTACCTATTTAGGATACATCACCATGAAGATAATTACATGAATGATTATGCATTTCTGGATAGTACAGATCAAGGACTCACAATGTCATTCTGTTACCGTCAACCTGTTACCGGGTGTTGATCCACTAAACTTCCTGTAGTTCAATAATCAAAATAGCTTTTTCAAACTCAAGGAGTTGTGTCATAGCTGACACATCATTCTTTCTGCAGACATCTTTGAATATGAATTCAGAGTAGATATTTAAAAACAGAATTTTGGGGAAACGTGGTCACATAAAAAAGGAGGAAGATTTTACTGTCATTCTGTTAACAAACTTGACATCTGCGCTAAATGTGTTTTAGTGAAATTTTCGGTGGCAATTGTTAAAAGTAGACTCCTGCCTATATGTAGAAGTATGGTTTGTTTAACAGTGGTTTTTGCTTAGCATACATTTGAAAGTGAAATAGTGAGTCTCATGACCACTCTGATACCGTGGATTTGCCCTCAAGCATTGCTGATGCATGCCTGATATTTTACATATCAGCTAACCACATAAATGTTATAGCAATCTGGTGCCGATGGCAACGTTGATGACGTGGCACAGAACCGTCGCTTGATACATGCAACGTCTGAGCAGGGGAACGCAACATTTTTAACACTGCTCAAGTGTAAAAAGGTGAACCTGCTAGCAGCATGTTATAACTGGTTATAACTTGGCTGCATACACGAACCTGGTCTGCCAGGTTAGTGGGTGAATGTGTGACTCATTTCCTTTTCTGGAGACGTCAGTCTTCTGCTGGGCTGTAAAAGGAGGTGAGGTGGTTCAGTGTTCATTAGATCAGAGGACAGTTCAACAGGAACAAGGTAAGAGAAGAATTTACTATTGCATAGATACTTTTTCTCTTAAACTCTCATTATTTGTGTGCAGTTAGAAATTGTAAAATATTTAACAGTGTTTATGATCTTAGATCTGTTGTATCTGATTACAATGAGATGTTCCCTTTTCTGCTAAATTCTCGCTTGTATTATGCGTGCTTTTAGGAATTGTACTGCAAAATTCCTAACAGCGATTGAGCACTTTGAATCTTAATTCAGAGAAGATATTTAACCTACAGTAGCAAAAATATATAAATTATATATACACAAAAAACAAAATTGAGTACACCCTTCACATTTTTTGTCAATATTTTTCATGTGACAACACTGAAGAAATGACACTTTGCTACAATGTAAAGGAGTGAGTGTACAGCTTGTATAACAGTGTAAATTTGCTGTCCCCTCAAAATAACTCAACACACAGCCATTAATGTCTAAACAGCTGGTAACAAAAGTGAGTACACCCCTAAGTGAAAATGTCCAAATGGGGCCCAATTAGACATTTTCCCTCCCCGTGTCAAGTGACTCGTTAGTGTTACAAGGTCTCAGGTGTGAATGGGGAGCAGGTGTGTTAAATTTGGTTTCATCGCTTTCACACTCCCTCATACTGACTGGTCACTGGAAGTTCAACATAGCACCTTATGGCAAAGAACTCTCAGAGGATCTGAAAAAATTATTGTTGCTCTACATAAAGATGGCCTGGGCTATGAGAAGAAAATCACATTTATTTGTCCATTAAAATTACTGATCAATTTGATGTTAAGACATTGTTAATGTTGTAAATGCCTATTGTAGCTGGACATGGCAATTTGTTATGGAATATCTACATAGGTGTACAGAGGCCCATTATCAGCAACCACCAATCCTGTGTTCCAATGGCACGTTGTGTTAGCTAGTCCAAGTTTATCCTTCTAGGGAGAGCTCCTCTGTCCAGTGTCTGTGTTCTTTTGCCCATCTTAATCTTTTCTTTTTATTGGCCAGTCTGAAATATGTAATTTTTCTTTGCAACTCTGCCTAGAAGGCCAGCATCCCGGAGTTGCAACTTAACTGTTGACGTTGAGACTGGTGTTTTGCGAGTACTATTTAATGTAGCTGCCAGTTGAGGACTTGTGAGGTGTCTGTTTCTCACACTAGACACTCTAATGTACTTGTCCCTTTGCTCAGTTGTGCACCGGGGCCTCCCACTCTTTCTATTCTGGTTAGAGCCAGTTTGCACTGTTCTGTGAAGGGAGTAGTACACAGCGTTGTTCGAGATCTTCAGTTTCTTGGCAATTTCTCACCTTTTGCCTTCATTTCTCAGAATAAGAATAGACTGACGAGTTTCAGAAGAAAGGTCTTTGTTTCTGGCCATTTTGAGCCTGTAATCAAACCCACAAATGCTGATGCTCCAGATACTCAACTAGTCTAAAGGCCAGTTTAATTGCTTCTTTAATCAGAACAACAGTTTTCAGCTGTGCTAACATAATTGCAAAAGGGTTTCTAATGATCATAATTAACATTTTAAAATGATAAACTTGGATTAACTATGACAATGTGCAATTGGAACACAGGAGTGATGTTGCTGATAATGGGCCTCTGTACGCTGTGGCAGACCAGGGGTTTGGTCAAGACGTTTACAGAGATCAGACACGGACAGAGTATGATTTGCTTGGTTTCAAGGGTGTTTATTAAATAATAAATCAAAAGAAAAGGATAGGTCTCCCCATGAGACCCTCCCTCTCAGGGACACAGTCTTCTGGGCTCCGGGTCTTGCAGTAGCCTGTCATGCACACAAACTCCCTCATCTTAGCTCGGGCACCGTCTCCAACTACACAGAAGTCACCTTACTTCCCCGAGTCCTTCCCTGTGTGCTGCCCTTCTGGCAGCTTTATGGGGCTTGTACAGCTGGTGAGCAATCAGCCCTTGATTACTCACCAACTCCCCAATCAGCCCCAATTAGTCCTGGGCGGAGAGCCCGTCAAGACCTGGCACGTCCAGCAGATGGAGCCATCGCCTCGTGATGTATACTCCATCTGCCACCAGGCCTCGAGTCTCCCCCTGGTGGCTGACCTGCTGTACGCCACAGCGACTTCGTAGATATTCCATTAAAAAACTGCAGTTTCCAGCTACAATGATCATTTACAACATTAGCAATGCCTACACGGTATTTGTGATCAATTTGATGTTATTTTAATGGAAAAATGAATGTGCTTTTCTTTAAAAAACAAGGACATTTCTAAGTGACCCCAAATATTTTGAACGGTGTTGTTTATAAATATAATATTGTCCCAAAATATTATTATGATATGTACATTTATAGATTTTTTCCCCCATCACTAGTGAACAAAGATGGCGACTCCCATGTACTTACCACAAAACCCTAATTTGCTAAATTTGCCATACATTGCTCTGCGTTACTATTTTTGGTATCAGCTTTAGCACAGTATAGATGATCCTAATTCTAGATCCAAGACGGCGGCAGTTTGAAAAAATGGGAAAAGTAGATTTATTGACACATTGAACCATTTTTCGCGCAATAGTTTGTGGGTCTGTGAAAGGTGCTAAAAACGTAATATCTGATTTATTCCATCTTTATGCACCTTCGCCGTTGCAATCAATCAATTCCAAATGCAATCAATCAATCCATCCATTTTAAAGACTTGAGGTACTCCTGCTATCATACTGTCTCTCTCTCTCTCACAGGATTACCATGGAAAGAAAAGCCTTGCTTTGCATCTTCTTCTTGTTGCTACCACTGGCCTTAGTGTCTGCAGACATACCTGTCCTTAACTCAATAAGTGACCTCAGGAACATCGAGTTTGGCCACAGATTCCCTCGTCATGGCCTAATGCTGCTACACTTTGTCTCTGGCGGCCTATACGTCGATAACAACGATGTACTCATACCAACGTTCTTGCCAGAAAGGGGAGACTGGGGCTTCCATTACTTCAATAACTATGAAGAACTTTTTCCACCACTGCAAGATCAGAACAGACAGGGTTACTACGCAGTCGGGAACATCAACACACCAACAGCATACCCACTCTATCCTTATGTCACTCGCAGCTACTACTTTACCCCAGGAAACTTAGAGAGGAACATGGACAGGTTAGTTGTCAGAACAAGCCCCAACAGGCCACTGTTAGAGGCAGTCTACATAACACAGCACTATCGAAGAAGCAGTGTGTATGACCCCCATAGCAGTGAGTATGACCCCCATAACACCTACCAAATCAGCCCCGCCCTCCTGCAGGAGATCAGGACCGTCATCCATAACAGGGTGGACAGTGTGCAGGCATTTCTGTACGCTGCCGGCTATGACGTAGACTCCATGCTCTTCACACAGAACTGCTATGCCCCTGGTAGCACATACAAGGTTGAAGAAGCAGGCAGAATGACTCTGAATGATTCCACCGCTATAATGAAAGAGGAAGTGCTACACACAGAGTGCTATGCTGTTGTGCTCCAGGTGAAATCCACAGAAAGTGGGTACGCCCGGCTCGGATGGGCTAATGTCCCTGACAGCCTACTGGATGTGGGCGTGATGCTGGCACTCTTTAATAACAATGGAAATAATCTCTTATCTCTCTCTCTTGGCACGCGCAGCTACGGAATCTATGACAGCAACCAGTACCTTAACCACGGCCTACAGGTCAAGCTCCTCTCCAAGGACGGGTCAAATGTCTTCATAACCGGGCCTCGGTATGATGACGCAGACGGGAAGGTTCCTGTTGGCATAGAGGGTAATGACGCCAGTCTGCAGCTCTACACTAAAGACGGCTATGCTTGCGCTCAACTGTTCATCAGTAAGACCTTCACCGATTGGCAGACTGATTTCAATTACTCGTGGGTTGCATTCTACTCCAATCACAAAGATGCTAGTAATTCTTACTATACTTACGAGTACGCTGTCAGATTCACTAAGCAGGATGACACAAACATAAAATATGATATATATTCGTATGTGTCTAGTTTGTCCATTCAACCTGGAGCTCAAGCTCGATTCTTCCTCACGAAAACATACGATAGCATTCTGGCAGAAACTACACCATGGGAAAGGTAAAAAGGTGTCCGGAAGATTGCTGGTATTAGTATTAGAGTCTCCAGCCATGAGCGAGGTACTTTACCTATCAGACTGTTGAACAAAAACAGTCATTTAAGGAGAAACCAGCAGAATCTTACAACACTTAGAAAGAAATTGGAAAGCAACAGTGTAAATTTAAAGCACCCAACAGAGAACACCTCAGTCATGTGATTACCAAAGAGCCCTGTCTCCACCGCTTACACAACACCACACCATCTCCGTGGCGACAGAGCAGCCAATCCCCATGCAGACGGCAGTAGAGAGCAGACAAGATTGGACACATCTGACCCTTCTGTAACTCAGAGACTGATTAGACTACTACTAAAATATGTTTTGTCTCAGGTAATAATATGGGGATGTGGGGAGAGGATGAGTGAATGAATCAAAAGGCGTAAATCGGCATAATGCCTTGAGGTAGTTTATCTACCCTGAGCTACCTGACCTATGATAACTTCATAACTGCAATTGAACAAACTACCCTGACCAGACCAATCGAGAACTGATGTCTGTAATGTCTACATGTCAAATGTTTGTATTGTCTACTACCGTTAATTGTGGTACAGTTTTTCTATATAAATTGCAAATGATGTTTTGTTGTGTTCATGGAGCCCAGGAAGATTAGTGGTCGTCATGGCGTCAGCTAATGGGGATCCCAATAAAGATAAAGATAAATAACATTGTGTTATATTGAAGGCCATGATTATCAAGATTAGTAATGGATGGGTAGATTTGTTTGGGCTGGTTAGACTCACAATCTAAGAACAGAGGAGCAGAGGAGGGCCAGCAGTATTTTGACTAGGTGTTGGAGGAAATTATAGTTGAAATGATTAATAATGTATACATTTCAATTAGAACCATTTATTCTAATACTATCATGTTATGGTACGAAATGTATGGGCTCTTGGTTAAGCTGTTTCTGAAAATGTAAGCAAAACGAATTAATTGTCTGTACCTTGCGGGAAGTTTAAGGGAGAGGGATGATGTATCTTTTCTGACAGATAAGAATGGTCCTTGATGTACCATTTGTGGAGGAGAAGATATCTTTTAGACAGATTGGAATGTCTGGTTTATGAGGGGAGTAGAAGACATCTCCGGACCTGAAAACACTGGGCTATTGTGGGAATCGGAGAGAGTGTGAGAAACTGATGATGTCATTTCATGTCCTCTCTTTAAAATGTAAGGTTCTTTGTATTTTGCTTCAGTACTCTCTTGCAATAAACGCTGTTACCTGGCTTTTAAGACTGGTCTCGATCTACTTCATGCATAATTAATGAATTTACAACTCATTAATGAATAGATAGAGTGCGAATTTGATTTTGGCTATAAAACATATAGGAATTTAGAAATTCCACCAACACTAGGGTTGCAAAATTCTGGGAAATTTCAATACGTTTTACAGAAATAAATATATTTTAGGCAGTGGAGGCTGCTGAGGGGAGGACGGCTCATAATAATGGCTGGTTAAACTGAGTCTAACCAGCCCAAACAAATCTATCTTTTAAACATAACTTTACTGTCAATGTTTTATTTTTTATGAACTTGTCTGTCGGCATTAAAGACCATAAGTGGTTTTAAGGAACATTGTGCTAAATAAAAACACATACCAATTTAATTTAGGACCTAAAAATTGACAGCTGTGCCGTATAAATTGCTAAATAGTTGGGAAGAGATTTTCGATATACCCATTCCATGGCACATGGTTTATGAATTGACACACAAAACAACGCCGGATTCAAAATTTCAAATGTTTCAATTTAAATTATTATACAAAATCCTTGCAACTAATAGAATGTTATATATATGGGGGATACAATCTTCCCAGCTCTGCAGATTCTGCTGTGAGGAGGCAGAGTCATTAGATCATTTATTTTGGTATTGTCCATATGTAGCTCGTTTTTGGTCACAGGTCCAGGAATGGCTGAAGAATTGCAACATTTGCCTAGAACTAACGCTGCAGACAGCAATACTGGGTGATTTGAAAAGCCATAGTCAATCAATCAATAACATGTTAACATTAGAAGCCTACTCCCTTGTTTTACTCACTACTTTAGCACACTCTGCCAACCCGGATGTCTTAGCCATGTCTGAATCCTGGCTTAGGAAAACCACCAAAAACCCTGACATCTCCATCCCTAACTTGAACATTTTCCGCCAAGATAGAACTGCCAAATGGGGCGGTGTTGCAATCTACTGCAAAGATAGCCTGCAGAGTTCTGTATTACTATCCAAATCTGTACAAAAACAATTCGAGCTTCTACTTTAAAAAATTCACCTTTCCAGAAACAAGTCTCTCACTGTTGCCGCTTGCTATAGACGACCCTCTGCCCTCAGCTGTGCCCTGGACACCATATGTGAACTGATTGCCCCCCATCTATCTTCTGAGCTTGTGCTGGTAGGTGACCTAAACTGGGACATACTTAACAACCTGGCCATCCTAGAATCTAAGCTTGATGCCCTCAATCTCACACAAATTATCAATGAACCTACCAGGTACAACCCCAAATCCGTAAACACGGGCACCCTCATAGATATCATCCTAACTAACTCGCCCTCCAAATACACCTCTGCTGTTTTCAATCAAGATCTCCGCGATCACTGCCTCATTGCCTGCATCCGTAATGGGTCTCGACCAAACCACCACCCCTCATTACTGTCAAACGCTTCCTAAAACACTTCTGCGAGCAGGCCTTTCAATTTGACCTGGCTGGGGTATCCTGGAATGACATTGACCTCATCCCGTCAGTAGAGGGTGCCAGGTTATTCTTTAAAAGTGCCTTCCTCACCATCTTAAACAAGCATGGCCCATTCAAAAATGTAGTACTAGGAATAGATATAGTCCTTGGTTCACTCCAGACCTGTCTGCCCTTGACCAGCACAAAAACATCCTGTGGCGTTCTTGCATTACCATCGAATAGTCCCCATGATATGCCACTTTTCAGGGACGTTAGCAACAAATATACACAGGCAGTTAGGAAAGCTAAGGCTAGCTTTTTCAAACAGAAATTTGCATCCTGTAGTACAAACTCAAAACATTTCTGGGACACTGTAAAGTCCGTGGAGAATAAGAGCACCTCCTCCCAGCTGCCCACTGCTCTGAGGCTAGGAAACACTGTTACCACCGGGTTTTGCGTCTCAATGGGGTTGGCGAACGCTAAGGGCCGGAAGACGTTGGCTTTCATTTTAAAAAATGAAGAAGACATTTTATCAACTTCCACTGTCCTCCAATGGAGTTGGGTTGAAAGCAAAATCACATTTCTGTTCTTTGCAAAGAAAATGGAAAATAAAGTATTTATCTTCTACAAGTTACCCAGTAGCCTTGTGCCAGCCTCCTTCCAGATGCACCTGTTTGTGCTATTGCTTCATGTGGGAAGCTGTCACAATCATGGTGTTGTGAAATTAGCTGCATCGGTTTGAAGGCGGTAAGTTGGAAAAGTATTCATTGTTAGAGTTGCATCATAAGCTGTTCCAGTGAATCTCCACACAAAGAAAATCTGTTGAGAAATGTATTTATTATTTTGAGTGGTGTCAAACATTGTGTGGCTGCCTTCGATAGTTAGATGTTCACTTAGCTAGCTAACGCTAGCTACTCTGGGAAGACACCTTGGTCTTGTTCCCCTGCTCAGGGTAATTCCCATGTAAAAGGACACATAAGCACCAACATTTGAAGTTTATAGGAGCATATAACATTTAGTGTCAAATGAAAGCTGAGTCTATATTTTGGGGAATTTAAGGAATACATTTTTCAACCATTTTCCATCCTAAAAATGTGGCATAATCAAAGGCTTTGATTTCTGCTCACACAAATGGAAAAGGGACCTCAAAAAACAGCTGCTAGAAAAAGTCTTAAAAGGTATTAGAAATACATCAAAACACAGTCATGTTGAAGTAAAGACCCCTGCCAGCTAATATCAACATGAATTGTTTTTCAGAAATGTTTTGCATTCTGTAAGTTTAAAAGTATTGCCTAGTGTTTGGTCATTCCGTTACTAAACATCCACATATCTTTACAATATTTTCTAATCTCTCCCTCATGAGGGAGGATTATGAAAGTAACAAGGTAGACCTACCATTTCTTCCAAGATGGCGTAGCAGTCAGACGTATTTGTCTTTGTCCTGTCGTGTCCCTTATATATATCTTTTTATATCTTTTTCTTCGCATATCTTTTAAAAATATTTTCCTAAACCTCAACTTCTAAATACTCTCCTGCAACCAGCCTCACCCAATGTTGCGTGGATCTGTTTTTTCGAAAGTATTTCTATTTACTTTCGGATCTGGAATCCCTCAACTGAAGCTAACCAGCTAACTACCTACCAGCTTTCAGTCAGCAAACCACAGCTAGCGGTCAGCTAACCTTTAGCTCGGAAAGCTCTCGCCAGTTCGTACAACTTCACTCAAACCAGAGCATAACGGACATATTTTTTTTCTATCCATAGCCCCGGATTCTCCATACTCCAAACTCTGAACATTTTCATCTGGATCTTCGCAACTAGCTAACCGCAATCCCGGGTGACTACTCCTAGCTAGCGTTTCCATCCCGGAACAAGCACCAACTAGCCTGAAGCTAGCCCCGGCTAGAGCTCCTGGGCTACCACCGAAGCCCACTCCTGGGCTACAATATCCGGACCCCTTCTACTGCCGGTACGGGACACGGAACCCCGCCGATTCTCTACGACTGGAATACCGACATAATCTGCCCGAGGATTCTAACAGGCCCGTCAGGCGCGACGTCCGCTGAAGGCCCATTCTGCTAACCACGGCCTGCTAGCTACCTAGAGCTACTTGGAACCATACTAATTCATGACTGGTCTATCAAAGTCACCGCACGAAGAGGCAAAACTGACTTACCTCCATCGCGATGTCCCCCAAAGGCCCTTCTGCTAACTTGCTATCCTCGGTCTGCTAACTAATTGCTTGCTTGCCCCTGTCTGCTAACTGCTTGCTTGCATGCCCCTGTCTGCTAACTGCTTGCTTGCTAGCCCCTGTCTGCTAACTGCTAGCTTGTTGGCCCGGCCTACTATCTGCTAGCTTGTTAGCACCGGCCTGCTACCTGTCTGAATCGCTGTGTCCCCAGCCAACCCAACCACTCACTGGACCCATATGTTCAATTGGCTACGCATGCCTCTTTCTAATATCAATATGCCTCGTCCATCACTGTCCTGGTTAGTGATTACTCTCTTATTTCACTGTAGAGCCTCAAGCCCTGCTCAATATGCCTTAACCAACCATGTTGTTCCACCTCCTATATATGCAATGACATCACCTGGTTTAAACGTCTCTAGAGACTATATCTCTCTCATCATTACTCAATGCCTAGGTTTACCTCCAATGTACTCACATCCTACCTTACCTTTGTTTGTACACTATGCCTTGAATCTATGCTATCGTGCCCAGTTATCTGTTCCTTTTACTCTCTGTTCCCGAACGTGTTAGACGGCCAGTTCGTATAGCTTTAGCCGTACCCTTATCCTACTTCTCCTCTGTTCCTCTGGTGATGGAGAGGTTAATCCAGTTCCTGCAGTGCCTAGCTCCATTCCCACTCCCCAGGTGTTCTTATTTGTTAACTTCTGTAACCGTAAAAGCCTTGGTTTCATGCATGTTAACATTAGAAGCCTACTCCCTTGTTTTACTCACTGCTTTAGCACACTCTGCCAACCCGGATGTCTTAGCCATGTCTGAATCCTGGCTTAGGAAAACCACCAAAAACCTGACATCTCCATCCCTAACTTGAACATTTTCCGCCAAGATAGAACTGCCAAATAGGGCGGTGTTGCAATCTACTGCAAAGATAGCCTGCAGAGTTCTGTATTACTATCCAAATCTGTACCAAAACAATTCGAGCTTCTACTTTAAAAATTCACCTTTCCAGAAACAAGTCTCTCACTGTTGCCGCTTGCTATAGACGACCCTCTGCCCTCAGCTGTGCCCTGGACACCATATGTGAACTGATTGCCCCCCATCTATCTTCTGAGCTTGTGCTGGTAGGTGACCTAAACTGGGACATACTTAACAACCTGGCCATCCTAGAATCTAAGCTTGATGCCCTCAATCTCACACAAATTATCAATGAACCTACCAGGTACAACCCCAAATCCGTAAACACGGGCACCCTCATAGATATCATCCTAACTAACTCGCCCTCCAAATACACCTCTGCTGTTTTCAATCAAGATCTCCGCGATCACTGCCTCATTGCCTGCATCCGTAATGGGTCTCGACCAAACCACCACCCCTCATTACTGTCAAACGCTTCCTAAAACACTTCTGCGAGCAGGCCTTTCAATTTGACCTGGCTGGGGTATCCTGGAATGACATTGACCTCATCCCGTCAGTAGAGGGTGCCAGGTTATTCTTTAAAAGTGCCTTCCTCACCATCTTAAACAAGCATGGCCCATTCAAAAATGTAGTACTAGGAATAGATATAGTCCTTGGTTCACTCCAGACCTGTCTGCCCTTGACCAGCACAAAAACATCCTGTGGCGTTCTTGCATTACCATCGAATAGTCCCCATGATATGCCACTTTTCAGGGACGTTAGCAACAAATATACACAGGCAGTTAGGAAAGCTAAGGCTAGCTTTTTCAAACAGAAATTTGCATCCTGTAGTACAAACTCAAAACATTTCTGGGACACTGTAAAGTCCGTGGAGAATAAGAGCACCTCCTCCCAGCTGCCCACTGCTCTGAGGCTAGGAAACACTGTTACCACCGGGTTTTGCGTCTCAATGGGGTTGGCGAACGCTAAGGGCCGGAAGACGTTGGCTTTCATTTTAAAAAATGAAGAAGACATTTTATCAACTTCCACTGTCCTCCAATGGAGTTGGGTTGAAAGCAAAATCACATTTCTGTTCTTTGCAAAGAAAATGGAAAATAAAGTATTTATCTTCTACAAGTTACCCAGTAGCCTTGTGCCAGCCTCCTTCCAGATGCACCTGTTTGTGCTATTGCTTCATGTGGGAAGCTGTCACAATCATGGTGTTGTGAAATTAGCTGCATCGGTTTGAAGGCGGTAAGTTGGAAAAGTATTCATTGTTAGAGTTGCATCATAAGCTGTTCCAGTGAATCTCCACACAAAGAAAATCTGTTGAGAAATGTATTTATTATTTTGAGTGGTGTCAAACATTGTGTGGCTGCCTTCGATAGTTAGATGTTCACTTAGCTAGCTAACGCTAGCTACTCTGGGAAGACACCTTGGTCTTGTTCCCCTGCTCAGGGTAATTCCCATGTAAAAGGACACATAAGCACCAACATTTGAAGTTTATAGGAGCATATAACATTTAGTGTCAAATGAAAGCTGAGTCTATATTTTGGGGAATTTAAGGAATACATTTTTCAACCATTTTCCATCCTAAAAATGTGGCATAATCAAAGGCTTTGATTTCTGCTCACACAAATGGAAAAGGGACCTCAAAAAACAGCTGCTAGAAAAAGTCTTAAAAGGTATTAGAAATACATCAAAACACAGTCATGTTGAAGTAAAGACCCCTGCCAGCTAATATCAACATGAATTGTTTTTCAGAAATGTTTTGCATTCTGTAAGTTTAAAAGTATTGCCTAGTGTTTGGTCATTCCGTTACTAAACATCCACATATCTTTACAATATTTTCTAATCTCTCCCTCATGAGGGAGGATTATGAAAGTAACAAGGTAGACCTACCATTTCTTCCAAGATGGCGTAGCAGTCAGACGTATTTGTCTTTGTCCTGTCGTGTCCCTTATATATATCTTTTTATATCTTTTTCTTCGCATATCTTTTAAAAATATTTTCCTAAACCTCAACTTCTAAATACTCTCCTGCAACCAGCCTCACCCAATGTTGCGTGGATCTGTTTTTTCGAAAGTATTTCTATTTACTTTCGGATCTGGAATCCCTCAACTGAAGCTAACCAGCTAACTACCTACCAGCTTTCAGTCAGCAAACCACAGCTAGCGGTCAGCTAACCTTTAGCTCGGAAAGCTCTCGCCAGTTCGTACAACTTCACTCAAACCAGAGCATAACGGACATATTTTTTTTCTATCCATAGCCCCGGATTCTCCATACTCCAAACTCTGAACATTTTCATCTGGATCTTCGCAACTAGCTAACCGCAATCCCGGGTGACTACTCCTAGCTAGCGTTTCCATCCCGGAACAAGCACCAACTAGCCTGAAGCTAGCCCCGGCTAGAGCTCCTGGGCTACCACCGAAGCCCACTCCTGGGCTACAATATCCGGACCCCTTCTACTGCCGGTACGGGACACGGAACCCCGCCGATTCTCTACGACTGGAATACCGACATAATCTGCCCGAGGATTCTAACAGGCCCGTCAGGCGCGACGTCCGCTGAAGGCCCATTCTGCTAACCACGGCCTGCTAGCTACCTAGAGCTACTTGGAACCATACTAATTCATGACTGGTCTATCAAAGTCACCGCACGAAGAGGCAAAAACTGACTTACCTCCATCGCGATGTCCCCCAAAGGCCCTTCTGCTAACTTGCTATCCTCGGTCTGCTAACTAATTGCTTGCTTGCCCCTGTCTGCTAACTGCTTGCTTGCATGCCCCTGTCTGCTAACTGCTTGCTTGCTAGCCCCTGTCTGCTAACTGCTAGCTTGTTGGCCCGGCCTACTATCTGCTAGCTTGTTAGCACCGGCCTGCTACCTGTCTGAATCGCTGTGTCCCCAGCCAACCCAACCACTCACTGGACCCATATGTTCAATTGGCTACGCATGCCTCTTTCTAATATCAATATGCCTCGTCCATCACTGTCCTGGTTAGTGATTACTCTCTTATTTCACTGTAGAGCCTCAAGCCCTGCTCAATATGCCTTAACCAACCATGTTGTTCCACCTCCTATATATGCAATGACATCACCTGGTTTAAACGTCTCTAGAGACTATATCTCTCTCATCATTACTCAATGCCTAGGTTTACCTCCAATGTACTCACATCCTACCTTACCTTTGTTTGTACACTATGCCTTGAATCTATGCTATCGTGCCCAGTTATCTGTTCCTTTTACTCTCTGTTCCCGAACGTGTTAGACGGCCAGTTCGTATAGCTTTAGCCGTACCCTTATCCTACTTCTCCTCTGTTCCTCTGGTGATGGAGAGGTTAATCCAGTTCCTGCAGTGCCTAGCTCCATTCCCACTCCCCAGGTGTTCTTATTTGTTAACTTCTGTAACCGTAAAAGCCTTGGTTTCATGCATGTTAACATTAGAAGCCTACTCCCTTGTTTTACTCACTGCTTTAGCACACTCTGCCAACCCGGATGTCTTAGCCATGTCTGAATCCTGGCTTAGGAAAACCACCAAAAACCCTGACATCTCCATCCCTAACTTGAACATTTTCCGCCAAGATAGAACTGCCAAATAGGGCGGTGTTGCAATCTACTGCAAAGATAGCCTGCAGAGTTCTGTATTACTATCCAAATCTGTACCAAAACAATTCGAGCTTCTACTTTAAAAAATTCACCTTTCCAGAAACAAGTCTCTCACTGTTGCCGCTTGCTATAGACGACCCTCTGCCCTCAGCTGTGCCCTGGACACCATATGTGAACTGATTGCCCCCCATCTATCTTCTGAGCTTGTGCTGGTAGGTGACCTAAACTGGGACATACTTAACAACCCGGCCATCCTACAATCTAAGCTTGATGCCCTCAATCTCACACAAATTATCAATGAACCTACCAGGTACAACCCCAAATCCGTAAACACGGGCACCCTCATAGATATCATCCTAACTAACTCGCCCTCCAAATACACCTCTGCTGTTTTCAATCAAGATCTCCGCGATCACTGCCTCATTGCCTGCATCCGTAATGGGTCTCGACCAAACCACCACCCCTCATTACTGTCAAACGCTTCCTAAAACACTTCTGCGAGCAGGCAGGCCTTCAATTTGACCTGGCTGGGGTATCCTGGAATGACATTGACCTCATCCCGTCAGTAGAGGGTGCCAGGTTATTCTTTAAAAGTGCCTTCCTCACCATCTTAAACAAGCATGGCCCATTCAAAAATGTAGTACTAGGAATAGATATAGTCCTTGGTTCACTCCAGACCTGTCTGCCCTTGACCAGCACAAAAACATCCTGTGGCGTTCTTGCATTACCATCGAATAGTCCCCATGATATGCCACTTTTCAGGGACGTTAGCAACAAATATACACAGGCAGTTAGGAAAGCTAAGGCTAGCTTTTTCAAACAGAAATTTGCATCCTGTAGTACAAACTCAAAACATTTCTGGGACACTGTAAAGTCCGTGGAGAATAAGAGCACCTCCTCCCAGCTGCCCACTGCTCTGAGGCTAGGAAACACTGTTACCACCGGGTTTTGCGTCTCAATGGGGTTGGCGAACGCTAAGGGCCGGAAGACGTTGGCTTTCATTTTAAAAAATGAAGAAGACATTTTATCAACTTCCACTGTCCTCCAATGGAGTTGGGTTGAAAGCAAAATCACATTTCTGTTCTTTGCAAAGAAAATGGAAAATAAAGTATTTATCTTCTACAAGTTACCCAGTAGCCTTGTGCCAGCCTCCTTCCAGATGCACCTGTTTGTGCTATTGCTTCATGTGGGAAGCTGTCACAATCATGGTGTTGTGAAATTAGCTGCATCGGTTTGAAGGCGGTAAGTTGGAAAAGTATTCATTGTTAGAGTTGCATCATAAGCTGTTCCAGTGAATCTCCACACAAAGAAAATCTGTTGAGAAATGTATTTATTATTTTGAGTGGTGTCAAACATTGTGTGGCTGCCTTCGATAGTTAGATGTTCACTTAGCTAGCTAACGCTAGCTACTCTGGGAAGACACCTTGGTCTTGTTCCCCTGCTCAGGGTAATTCCCATGTAAAAGGACACATAAGCACCAACATTTGAAGTTTATAGGAGCATATAACATTGAGTGTCAAATGAAAGCTGAGTCTATATTTTGGGGAATTTAAGGCATACATTTTTCAACCATTTTCCATCCTAAAAATGTGGAATAATCAAAGGCTTTGATTTCTGCTCAAACAAATGGAAAAGGGGCCTCAAAAAACATCTGCTAGAAAAAGTCTTAAAAGGTATTAGAAATACATCAAAACACAGTCATGTTGAAGTAAAGACCCCTGCCAGCTAATATCAACATGAATTGTTTTCAGAAATGTTTTGCCTTCTTTAAGTTTAAAAGTATTGCCTAGTGTTTGGTCATTCCGTTACTAAACATCCACATATCTTTACAATATTTTCTCATCTCTCCCTCATGAGGGAAGATGATGAAAGTAACAAGGTAGACCTACCATTTAGTTATAGTGTTTTTACTGATATCAATTTTATTTATGAAGTGATTAAGTGATCAAAACGTGTCACCGTTTTTCTAAGAGTACAGCTGTGTGGCATATCTCTCTCAGACATTATGGATCTTACTATGTCCTAGGCTAAATACCTAGGCTAAATATAAGCCTTCCAAAACCATAAGACACACTAATAATATTGTTATTTTATACGAATAGTTTAACATACTTTTTTTGCAATAATCACTGATCTGGCTGTCAAGTCTGTCTATGATAATAACCTTTTTGTTACAAATATAACCAGAACCATGCATAATGCACATTCACTACGAATAACTAAACTATTGTAGCAGGCATTATAGAAAATGTACACATGTCTCGCAAACAATCACTCAAGCACAAGCCTACGTGCTAGTTAGTAGCCAGCTAATCTTCTCATTTCAAGTTTAGCCAACTTGGACCTTTTTGCCAGCTAACCAGGAAGAACACACCCTTCTATCTGTCTCCAACTGAACAGCATGACAGCCTGTCCACCTTGTTCAGATGTTGAAATAAAGTGGTCTACATTTTTTCTCAGACTGAGAACGTGTTGCCAATTCCTTGTAGAACTGTGTTTTAAGCTAATTGATCATTTATAAAACACAGACTAGACCAGAATCAGTGTTCATTGATACTCCTATCGTTAGAAAGATTAACTTCTCCTCTATTACAGTAAAATAATGTCTCAATGTGTTTCAGTGTCCATATGACTGATTCTGTTTTAATGTTGCAACTAAGTTCATTAGTGATTCATCTTAACTCTCTCACAACTCTCTCTGACCCCTTTACAAATGCAGCTGAGTAACAGAGTGACAGAAAAATCTGTAACAGAATGAATTCAATTAAATTGGCCACAATGGGAAATCATAGTAGTCACAAACCACAGTTGCAGTAGAAAACACTACACAGTACCTTAGAGTACAGTAAATTCAAGTAGAGTATAGTTCAGAACAGTAGAGTAAAGTTCAGTACCGTAGGTTAACACATGAGTAAAGTACAATATAATGTAATATGCTCTATTTTACTGGACTATACTGTATTCTACTGTACTTTTCTTTACCTTGCTGATCTATACTATACTCTACTGTACTCTTCTGTACTGCACTCTACTCTACTGTACTGTACTCTACTGTACTGTACTCTACAATGATCTACTGTACTGTACTGTACTGTACTGTACTGTACTGTACTACTGTACTGTACTGATCTACAATGATCTACTGTGTTGTACTGGGTTGTCAAAACTTTGATTGCTACAGATTTGTTTCGGTTTGGACCAACAAAATGTGGTCTTGTTTGGGGAATAATAGCCAATGTGTAGAATAATACCCAAACATGCAAAGGACAATATTAAATGTTTCTACCTTTTGTGTACCTATTTAGGATACATCACCATGAAGATAATTACATGAATGATTATGCATTTCTGGATAGTACAGATCAAGGACTCACAATGTCATTCTGTTACCGTCAACCTGTTACCGGGTGTTGATCCACTAAACTTCCTGTAGTTCAATAATCAAAATAGCTTTTTTCAAACTCAAGGAGTTGTGTCATAGCTGACACATCATTCTTTCTGCAGACATCTTTGAATATGAATTCAGAGTAGATATTTAAACAGAATTTTGGGGAAACGTGGTCACATAAAAAAGGAGGAAGATTTTACTGTCATTCTGTTAACAAACTTGACATCTGCGCTAAATGTGTTTTAGTGAAATTTTCGGTGGCAATTGTTAAAAGTAGACTCCTGCCTATATGTAGAAGTATGGTTTGTTTAACAATGGTTTTTGCTTAGCATACATTTGAAAGTGAAATAGTGAGTCTCATGACCACTCTGATACCGTGGATTTGCCCTCAAGCATTCCTGATGCATGCCTGATATTTTACATATCAGCTAACCACATAAATGTTATAGCAATCTGGTGCCGATGGCAACGTTGATGACGTGGCACAGAACCGTCGCTTGATACATGCAACGTCTGAGCAGGGGAACGCAACATTTTTAACACTGCTCAAGTGTAAAAAGGTGAACCTGCTAGCAGCATGTTATAACTGGTTATAACTTGGCTGCATACACGAACCTGGTCTGCCAGGTTAGTGGGTGAATGTGTGACTCATTTCCTTTTCTGGAGACGTCAGTCTTCTGCTGGGCTGTAAAAGGAGGTGAGGTGGTTCAGTGTTCATTAGATCAGAGGACAGTTCAACAGGAACAAGGTAAGAGAAGAATTTACTATTGCATAGATACTTTTTCTCTTAAACTCTCATTATTTGTGTGCAGTTAGAAATTGTAAAATATTTAACAGTGTTTATGATCTTAGATCTGTTGTATCTGATTACAATGAGATGTTCCCTTTTCTGCTAAATTCTCGCTTGTATTATGCGTGCTTTTAGGAATTGTACTGCAAAATTCCTAACAGCGATTGAGCACTTTGAATCTTAATTCAGAGAAGATATTTAACCTACAGTAGCAAAAATATATAAATTATATATACACAAAAAACACAAAATTGAGTACACCCTTCACATTTTTTGTCAATATTTTTCATGTGACAACACTGAAGAAATGACACTTTGCTACAATGTAAAGGAGTGAGTGTACAGCTTGTATAACAGTGTAAATTTGCTGTCCCCTCAAAATAACTCAACACACAGCCATTAATGTCTAAACAGCTGGTAACAAAAGTGAGTACACCCCTAAGTGAAAATGTCCAAATGGGGCCCAATTAGACATTTTCCCTCCCCGTGTCAAGTGACTCGTTAGTGTTACAAGGTCTCAGGTGTGAATGGGGAGCAGGTGTGTTAAATTTGGTTTCATCGCTTTCACACTCCCTCATACTGACTGGTCACTGGAAGTTCAACATAGCACCTTATGGCAAAGAACTCTCAGAGGATCTGAAAAAATTATTGTTGCTCTACATAAAGATGGCCTGGGCTATGAGAAGAAAATCACATTTATTTGTCCATTAAAATTACTGATCAATTTGATGTTAAGACATTGTTAATGTTGTAAATGCCTATTGTAGCTGGACATGGCAATTTGTTATGGAATATCTACATAGGTGTACAGAGGCCCATTATCAGCAACCACCAATCCTGTGTTCCAATGGCACGTTGTGTTAGCTAGTCCAAGTTTATCCTTCTAGGGAGAGCTCCTCTGTCCAGTGTCTGTGTTCTTTTGCCCATCTTAATCTTTTCTTTTTATTGGCCAGTCTGAAATATGTAATTTTTCTTTGCAACTCTGCCTAGAAGGCCAGCATCCCGGAGTTGCAACTTAACTGTTGACGTTGAGACTGGTGTTTTGCGAGTACTATTTAATGTAGCTGCCAGTTGAGGACTTGTGAGGTGTCTGTTTCTCACACTAGACACTCTAATGTACTTGTCCCTTTGCTCAGTTGTGCACCGGGGCCTCCCACTCTTTCTATTCTGGTTAGAGCCAGTTTGCACTGTTCTGTGAAGGGAGTAGTACACAGCGTTGTTCGAGATCTTCAGTTTCTTGGCAATTTCTCACCTTTTGCCTTCATTTCTCAGAATAAGAATAGACTGACGAGTTTCAGAAGAAAGGTCTTTGTTTCTGGCCATTTTGAGCCTGTAATCAAACCCACAAATGCTGATGCTCCAGATACTCAACTAGTCTAAAGGCCAGTTTAATTGCTTCTTTAATCAGAACAACAGTTTTCAGCTGTGCTAACATAATTGCAAAAGGGTTTCTAATGATCATAATTAACATTTTAAAATGATAAACTTGGATTAACTATGACAATGTGCAATTGGAACACAGGAGTGATGTTGCTGATAATGGGCCTCTGTACGCTGTGGCAGACCAGGGGTTTGGTCAAGACGTTTACAGAGATCAGACACGGACAGAGTATGATTTGCTTGGTTTCAAGGGTGTTTATTAAATAATAAATCAAAAGAAAAGGATAGGTCTCCCCATGAGACCCTCCCTCTCAGGGACACAGTCTTCTGGGCTCCGGGTCTTGCAGTAGCCTGTCATGCACACAAACTCCCTCATCTTAGCTCGGGCACCGTCTCCAACTACACAGAAGTCACCTTACTTCCCCGAGTCCTTCCCTGTGTGCTGCCCTTCTGGCAGCTTTATGGGGCTTGTACAGCTGGTGAGCAATCAGCCCTTGATTACTCACCAACTCCCCAATCAGCCCCAATTAGTCCTGGGCGGAGAGCC
Organism: Oncorhynchus tshawytscha; assembly: GCF_018296145.1. Lineage (NCBI taxonomy): Eukaryota > Metazoa > Chordata > Actinopteri > Salmoniformes > Salmonidae > Oncorhynchus > Oncorhynchus tshawytscha. The sequence continues at coordinate 9,635,516 of NC_056455.1, forward strand.
CGTCAAGACCTGGCACGTCCAGCAGATGGAGCCATCGCCTCGTGATGTATACTCCATCTGCCACCAGGCCTCGAGTCTCCCCCTGGTGGCTGACCTGCTGTACGCCACAGCGACTTCGTAGATATTCCATTAAAAAACTGCAGTTTCCAGCTACAATGATCATTTACAACATTAGCAATGTCTACACGGTATTTGTGATCAATTTGATGTTATTTTAATGGAAAAATTAATGTGCTTTTCTTTAAAAAACAAGGACATTTCTAAATGACCCCAAATTTTTTGAACGGTGGTGTATATAAATATAATATTGTCCCAAAATATTATTGTGATATGTACATTTATAGATTTTTTCCCCCATCACTAGTGAACAAAGATGGCGACTCCCATGTACTTACCACAAAACCCTAATTTGCTAAATTTGCCATACATTGCTCTGCGTTACTATTTTTGGTATCAGCTTTAGCACAGTATAGATGATCCTAATTCTAGATCCAAGACGGCGGCAGTTTGAAAAAATGGGAAAAGTAGATTTATTGACACATTGAACCATTTTTCGCACAGTAGTTTGTGGGTCTGTGAAAGGTGCTAAAAACATCATATCTGATTTATGCCATCTTTATGCACCTTCGCCGTTGCAATCAATCAATTCCAAATGCAATCAATCAATCCATCCATTTTAAAGACTTGAGGTACTCCTGCTATCATACTGTCTCTCTCTCTCTCTCTCTCTCACAGGATTACCATGGAAAGAAAAGCCTTGCTTTGCATCTTCTTCTTGTTGCTACCACTGGCCTTAGTGTCTGCAGACATACCTGTCCTTAACTCAATAAGTGACCTCAGGAACATCGAGTTTGGCCACAGATTCCCTCGTCATGGCCTAATGCTGCTACACTTTGTCTCTGGCGGCCTATACGTCGATAACAACGATGTACTCATACCAACGTTCTTGCCAGAAAGGGGAGACTGGGGCTTCCATTACTTCAATAACTATGAAGAACTTTTTCCACCACTGCAAGATCAGAACAGACAGGGTTACTACGCAGTCGGGAACATCAACACACCAACAGCATACCCACTCTATCCTTATGTCACTCGCAGCTACTACTTTACCCCAGGAAACTTAGAGAGGAACATGGACAGGTTAGTTGTCAGAACAAGCCCCAACAGGCCACTGTTAGAGGCAGTCTACATAACACAGCACTATCGAAGAAGCAGTGTGTATGACCCCCATAGCAGTGAGTATGACCCCCATAACACCTACCAAATCAGCCCCGCCCTCCTGCAGGAGATCAGGACCGTCATCCATAACAGGGTGGACAGTGTGCAGGCATTTCTGTACGCTGCCGGCTATGACGTAGACTCCATGCTCTTCACACAGAACTGCTATGCCCCTGGTAGCACATACAAGGTTGAAGAAGCAGGCAGAATAACTCTGAATGATTCCACCGCTATAATGAAAGAGGAAGTGCTACACACAGAGTGCTATGCTGTTGTGCTCCAGGTGAAATCCACAGAAAGTGGGTACGCCCGGCTCGGATGGGCTAATGTCCCTGACAGCCTACTGGATGTGGGCGTGATGCTGGCACTCTTTAATAACAATGGAAATAATCTCTTATCTCTCTCTCTTGGCACGCGCAGCTACGGAACCTATGACAGCAACCAGTACCTTAACCACGGCCTACAGGTCAAGCTCCTCTCCAAGGACGGGTCAAATGTCTTCATAACCGGGCCTCGGTATGATGACGCAGACGGGAAGGTTCCTGTTGGCATAGAGGGTAATGACGCCAGTCTGCAGCTCTACACTAAAGACGGCTATGCTTGCGCTCAACTGTTCATCAGTAAGACCTTCACCGATTGGCAGACTGATTTCAATTACTCGTGGGTTGCATTCTACTCCAATCACAAAGATGCTAGTAATTCTTACTATACTTACGAGTACGCTGTCAGATTCACTAAGCAGGATGACACAAACATAAAATATGATATATATTCGTATGTGTCTAGTTTGTCCATTCAACCTGGAGCTCAAGCTCGATTCTTCCTCACGAAAACATACGATAGCATTCTGGCAGAAACTACACCATGGGAAAGGTAAAAAGGTGTCCGGAAGATTGCTGGTATTAGTATTAGTGTCTCCAGCCATGAGCGAGGTACTTTACCTATCAGACTGTTGAACAAAAACAGTCATTTAAGGAGAAACCAGCAGAATCTTACAACACTTAGAAAGAAATTGGAAAGCAACAGTGTAAATTTAAAGCACCCAACAGAGAACACCTCAGTCATGTGATTACCAAAGAGCCCTGTCTCCACCGCTTACACAACACCACACCATCTCCGTGGCGACAGAGCAGCCAATCCCCATGCAGACGGCAGTAGAGAGCAGACAAGATTGGACACATCTGACCCTTCTGTAACTCAGAGACTGATTAGACTACTACTAAAATATGTTTTGTCTCAGGTAATAATATGGGGATGTGGGGAGAGGATGAGTGAATGAATCAAAAGGCGTAAATCGGCATAATGCCTTGAGGTAGTTTATCTACCCTGAGCTACCTGACCTATGATAACTTCATAACTGCAATTGAACAAACTACCCTGACCAGACCAATCGAGAACTGATGTCTGTAATGTCTACATGTCAAATGTTTGTATTGTCTACTACCGTTAATTGTGGTACAGTTTTTCTATATAAATTGCAAATGATGTTTTGTTGTGTTCATGGAGCCCAGGAAGATTAGTGGTCGTCATGGCGTCAGCTAATGGGGATCCCAATAAAGATAAAGATAAATAACATTGTGTTATATTGAAGGCCATGATTATCAAGATTAGTAATGGATGGGTAGATTTGTTTGGGCTGGTTAGACTCACAATCTAAGAACAGAGGAGCAGAGGAGGGCCAGCAGTATTTTGACTAGGTGTTGGAGGAAATTATAGTTGAAATGATTAATAATGTATACATTTCAATTAGAACCATTTATTCTAATACTATCATGTTATGGTACGAAATGTATGGGCTCTTGGTTAAGCTGTTTCTGAAAATGTAAGCAAAACGAATTAATTGTCTGTACCTTGCGGGAAGTTTAAGGGAGAGGGATGATGTATCTTTTCTGACAGATAAGAATGGTCCTTGATGTACCATTTGTGGAGGAGAAGATATCTTTTAGACAGATTGGAATGTCTGGTTTATGAGGGGAGTAGAAGACATCTCCGGACCTGAAAACACTGGGCTATTGTGGGAATCGGAGAGAGTGTGAGAAACTGATGATGTCATTTCATGTCCTCTCTTTAAAATGTAAGGTTCTTTGTATTTTGCTTCAGTACTCTCTTGCAATAAACGCTGTTACCTGGCTTTTAAGACTGGTCTCGATCTACTTCATGCATAATTAATGAATTTACAACTCATTAATGAATAGATAGAGTGCGAATTTGATTTTGGCTATAAAACATATAGGAATTTAGAAATTCCACCAACACTAGGGTTGCAAAATTCTGGGAAATTTCAATACGTTTTACAGAAATAAATATATTTTAGGCAGTGGAGGCTGCTGAGGGGAGGACAGCTCATAATAATGGCTGGTTAAACTGAGTCTAACCAGCCCAAACAAATCTATCTTTTAAACATAACTTTACTGTCAATGTTTTATTTTTTATGAACTTGTCTGTCGGCATTAAAGACCATAAGTGGTTTTAAGGAACATTGTGCTAAATAAAAACACATACCAATTTAATTTAGGACCTAAAAATTGACAGCTGTGCCGTATAAATTGCTAAATAGTTGGGAAGAGATTTTCGATATACCCATTCCATGGCACATGGTTTATGAATTGACACACAAAACAACGCCGGATTCAAAACTTCAAATGTTTCAATTTAAATTATTATACAAAATCCTTGCAACTAATAGAATGTTATATATATGGGGGATACAATCTTCCCAGCTCTGCAGATTCTGCTGAGGAGGCAGAGTCATTAGATCATTTATTTTGGTATTGTCCATATGTAGCTCGTTTTTGGTCACAGGTCCAGGAATGGCTGAAGAATTGCAACATTTGCCTAGAACTAACGCTGCAGACAGCAATACTGGGTGATTTGAAAAGCCATAGTCAATCAATCAATAATATAATAATTATTTTAGCAAAAATGTTTATTTTTAATTTACAATCTGTAGAAGCTATGAGAATAGAAAGGTTCAAGTCGTTTGTGAAGCATCACAGCACAGTTGAAAAATATATGGCAAATAGAAATCCAATATGGATGGTGTTAAGAGACAGATGGGAGAGGTTGAATGGAGCTGAAGGGTGGGACTAATAACAAGATAACCAATGTAAAACATACAGGGTCTGTACAATGTATATAGGTTCAGAAATGTTGTGAAATAGCACAGTTACAAATAGAAATCTAACTGGATGGACATCAAAAATAGAGGAAGGACTAAAAACAAACAAAATATAACGATTGAAAGATTGTGTTTGTAAAATGTGTATGTATGCACTGAAGGTTATTAATATGTATAAACTGAAGGTAGAAGCATAAGTGTTATTGTTTATTAGTTTACTCCAATTGGGGGAGGGGTGGTACGGTTTGGGGAATAATAAAGGTATATTCTAAAGAAAAGTATGCATATGTGTGTGTATGTATTTATGTGTATATGTATGAATGTTTCTGTATGCATATACATAGTTTGTTAACAAGACATTTGTGGAGTGGTTGAAAAACCAGTTTAATGACTCCAGCCTAAGTGGATGTAAACTTCCGACTTCAACTGTATATATATATACATATATATATATAGTCATTAAAACTCATTTTTCAACCACTCCACAAATGTCTCAACAAGACACTCTTCTTTAGAAGTAGGCCATGCTCAACCATACGATCAACAAGACACTCTTCTTTAAGAAGTACACCATGCTCAACCATCTGATCAACAAGACACTCTTCTTTAAGAAGTACACCATGCTCAACCATACGATCAACAAGACACTCTTCTTTAAGAAGTACACCATGCTCAACCATACGATCAACAAGACACTCTTCTTTAAGAAGTACACCATGCTCAACCATACGATCAACAAGACACTCTTCTTTAAGAAGTACACCATGCTCAACCATACGATCAACAAGACACTCTTCTTTAAGAAGTACACCATGCTCAACCATACGATCAACAAGACACTCTTCTTTAAGAAGTACACCATGCTCAACCATACGATCAACAAGACACTCTTCTTTAAGAAGTACACCATGCTCAACCATACGATCAACAAGACACTCTTCTTTAAGAAGTACACCATGCTCAACCATACGATCAACAAGACACTCTTCTTTAAGAAGTACACCATGCTCAACCATACGATCAACAAGACACTCTTCTTTAAGAAGTACACCATGCTCAACCATACGATCAACTTCTTTAAGAAGTACACCATGCTCAACCATCTGATCAACAAGACACTCTTCTTTAAGAAGTACACCATGCTCAACCATGCGATCAACAAGACACTCTTCTTTAAGAAGTACACCATGCTCAACCATACGATCAACAAGACACTCTTCTTTTAGAAGTACACCATGCTCAACCATCTGATCAACAAGACACTCTTCTTTAAGAAGTACACCATGCTCAACCATCTGATCAACAAGACACTCTTCTTTAAGAAGTACACCATGCTTCAGTAACACACCTAAAGCCGTGCCGAAGTGACAGGGACGGCCATCCCCATTCCGGCTGCCATCCCCATCCCCATGTGGGCTGCCAACCCGCCAAAATCAGGGTCATTTCGATACGAAAAACAAAATACTTAATTCTACCACAACAAAAATAATAACCTTAATCAGCACAGAAGAAAACCAAAAAATGCCACCAAGAAATAGAAAACCGAAAGAAAGTTGTGAATATCTAACTCTCCACAACACACGCACTCCTTCGCTCATACAATTCCCAGCATGCACCAAACACTCCCAGCATGCAGAGAGAGAGAGAGAGAGATTGACTGAGATTGACATTTTCATCAAATAAAGTATGCAAATATTCAGTTAGATAAATGAATGTTACTTTTCCAACAGTCATAGGCTTGACAACTTAGAAATGGTCAACAACAAATCATCAAATATGATTCATTTCAATAAAGCTAATTTCAGGATGGGGATATAGTTCTTCATGATCTGTAAACACACTTAGGCCTACAGCTTAGCGTAGTACAAAAATATATACATTGAAATGAACTGCTGTGGAAAATCAGAATAAAATATTCAGATGTTCATAACGATACACAGACATAAAATCTACTGATCTTAGTATGAAAACAAGGACCTTTGATAAACACATGTAATCTTCAAACACTTGAATCATTAATGACCTTCAAAGCTTAGTAGTACAACTGTGACCGATTCCTGATACACGCTATTCCTTTTGGAAGGATCCAATCTCAAACACAGAGAGGGGAGGAGGCCATGTGATTGGTTTGGTAGAACCCCTGACTTCTCAACAATGACAAAAACAGTGAAACTAGGGAGGGAGTATGGAAGGAAGGAAGGTTGTCCCAATCAATATGTCAGAGTAAAAGTTGGCTCTGTAGAAGTGCTCAGTCATCCATCTTCTCCCACAGTGATGAAGCCCATATGAATGCAGAGAGAACCTGTATGGACCATCTGCTGATAGAGAAGAATTGGTCACCATCACACACTGTTCTAAAGCAGTACGCTATGCTCTCTCTCAGACACACACACACACACACACACACACACTCACACACACACACACACACACACACACACACACACACACACACACACACACACACACACACACACACACACACACACACACACACACTCACCACACACACACACTCACCACACACACACACACACACACACACACACACACACACTCACACACACACACACACACTCACACACACACACACACACACACTCACACACACACACACTCACACACACACACACACACTCACACACACTCACCACACACACACACACACACACACACACACACACACACACACACACACACACACACACACACACACACACACACACACACACACTCACCACACACACACACTCACACACACACACACACACACACACACTCACCACACACACACACACACCACACACACACACACACACACACACACACACACACACACACACACTCACCACACACACACACACACACACACACACACACACACACACACACACACACACACACACACACACACTCACCACACACACACTCACACACACACACTCACACACACTCACCACACACACACACTCACCACACACACACACACACACACACACACACACACACACACACACACACACACACACACACACACACACACACACACACACTCACCACACACACACACACACACACACACACACACACACACACACACACACACACACACACACACACACACACACACACACACACACACACACTCACACACACACTCACACACACACTCACACACACACACACACACACACACACACACACACACACACACTCACACACACACACACACTCACACACACACTCACACACACACACACACACTCACACACACACACACACACACACACACACACACTGTGACAAGGACACGGTAAGAACCGCACCTCCTTCATGGAACAACAGCATGCCTAATTGATTGTAGACGAGCTGTGTGTCCTGAAGGGTAGCCTATTGCCTTGTGTGTCTGTGTTCTGAACATACTTTGTAATGCATGTGGTATCTGGTTTGCTACATTGACGCAAAGCTACTCCCAGTTGGTTCAATTACTTTCAAAAAGCCCTAAAACCAAACAGCTATGCTGCCATAAAGCGTTGCATCATCACCAGCCAATCGGCAGGCAGCAGTCATGTGCTTTGTGCAACAAAGACCTGGGGAATAAGCAGGTGCATGGCAAGAAAACAATGAAATATAGTCACATACCGTATAGTATAGACAAATACACAGACACGGTATAGAAAATGCATAACATTAAAGCACACACACGCTCATAGGTTTCCGCAATTGCTGTTCCCTGCTTGAAATGGGCCCATGGACAGACTGAAATGTTTGCTTGTGGCTGTATCTCTTCGATTCACTCAAGTGTCTCTTCTAATGAAGAGGAGAGAACAAATAAATAGAGAGGAGAGAGCAGATAAATAGAGGAGAGAGCAGAGGTACACAAGCCTTCTCAAGTGTCCTTTTAACTAACTACTCTAAGAGCTACGTTGAGATACTGTTGCATTAGCCCTATGCCAAGGCAGGGTGAAGCTGTACACGCACACACACAACCACACACTGACACACACACACACACACAACCACACACTGACACACACACACACTGACACACACACACACACTGACAGACACACGCACGGACGCACACACACACACACACACTGACACACACACACACACACTGACACACACACACACACACAACCACACACTGACACACACACACACTGACACACACACACACTGACAGACACACGCACGGACGCACACACACACACACACACTGACACACACACACACTGACACACACACACACACACTGACAGACACACGCACGCACAACCACACACTGACACACACACACACACACACACACACTGACACACACACACACACTGACACACACACACACTGACAGACACACGCACGGACGCACCGCACACACACACACACAAACACACACACACACACACACTGACACACACACACACTGACACACACACACACTGACAGACACACGCACGGACGCGCACACACACACACTGACAGACACACGCACGGACGCGCACACACAAGCACACGCACACACTTCCTTCCACTCATCCCCTTATACAGTAGGCTGTGTTCGTTATCCTTCTGACATCGGCAGTCATGCCGTGGTATTAGAATGTTTCCATCCCTCAGAGTAGTGTTATCTCCCTCCCATACAGTATTACAGCATCCTCTCACTAGCAGCACGCCTACCGCTTCCCTCTGACAATGACTTCCGCTCACTGGTGACCATCACTCAGCACACACATGATGTGCGTTGAACTCAATCCCAAATAAACCCTACTACACAACGTTGTTGTGGGAACAAAGCTCGGGCCAAGATCGGATCCCTCTGCTCCAAGGTATCAGTAAGGGAATTAGACTCATACAAGGCAGGCTACTGGGCTGTAGCATACTTCTCCTATTAGTGCATTGTTTCTGTTAAATGGTTTCTGTAGTGTGTACTGGTCAACCTCAGTCAAGGGCTTAAGATAGACTTGTTTCCGTTTCATCATTAGAAACTGCATGGTGATATTTTCAGGCTACTTATTGCTGGCCTTCAGTTACCTCCCTCGGCAAGTGGGCTACAGGCACAAGGCTTGACCTCGTCTGTGTCCCAAATGGCACCCTATTCCCTACATGGTGCACTACTTTGACCGGTTGCTATAAGGCTATGTTCAAAAGTAGAGCACTAGGTAGGGAATAAGTGGCATCTGGGAGGCAGGCCCTCATGTCTGTTTGGAAGAAAAGAAGCCAGTGGCTCAGCTATTCAGCCTACTAATCCATTTCAATCCCTCCAAAAACCAGACAAGCAGGCAAAACCCCAAGGACGAACAGAATGAAGGACAGCAGACAGACAGACAAGAGTCCAAAGCAGCCCCGGCACATTTTGTTCTGGATATGACCGTTGACCGTTGAGGCATTTTAGAATACTGCAGTTTCTTTCTTTCTTTCTTTCATCTCCTGACCCTTTTTGAAAGTGTCTTTTCCTTTGAGGCATTTCAGGTTATGTGCTCTGGATGGCGACATCAATAGAATCACACTTGTCTTTGGATTGTAAGCTCAGGCAGGACCAAGTCATCATCACTAAGAGAAAAGACTCTCGTTCAGCTCAACCTCTCTCCTCTACAGCACTCTTCCTTGTCATCCACATCCCTCTGTTACTTACAGTGCATTCGGAAAGTATTCAGACCCCTTGACTTTTTCCACACTTTGTTACGTTACAGCCTTGTTCTAAAATGGATTCAATTATTGTTTCCCCTCATTAATCTACACACAATACCCCATAATGACAAAGCAAAAACTGTTTTTTTTTAAATTCTTGCAGATTTACAAAAAATTATAAACAAATAGCTTATTTACATACATGACAATCATGACACTCAAAATTGAGCTCAAGTGCATCCTGTTCTCATCGATCATCCTTGAGATGTTTCTACAACTAGATTGGAGTCCCCCTGTGGCAAATTCAATCGATTGGACATGATTTGGAAAGAAACACCTGTCTATATAAGGTCCCACAGTTGACAGTGCTTGTCAGAGCAAAATCCAAGCCATGAGGTCGAAGGGATTGTCCATAGAGCTCCGAGACAGGATTGTATCAAGGCACAGATCTGGGGAAGGGTACCAAAACATTTCTGCAGTATTGAAGGTCCCCAAGAACACAGTGGCCATCATTCTTAAATGGAAAAACTTTGGAACCACCAAGACTCTTCCTAGAGCTGGCTGCCCAGCCAAACTGAGTAATCAGGGGAGAAGTGCCTTGGTCAGGGAGGTGAACAAGAACCCGATGGCCACTCTGACAGAGCTCCAGAGTTCCTCTGTGAAGATGGGAGAACCTTCCAGAAGGACAACCATCTCTGCAGCACTCCATCAATCAGGCCTTTATGGTAGAGTGGCCAGACAGAAGCCACTCCTCAGTAAAAAGCACATGACAGCCCTCTTGGAGTTTGCCAAAAGACACCTAAAGACTCTCAGACCATGAGAAACAAGTTCCTCTGGTCTGATGAAACCAAGATTGAACTCTTTGGTCTGAAAGCCAATCGTCACATCTGGAGGAAACCTGGCGCACTCTCTACATGGAAGCATGGTGGTGGCAGCATCATGCTATGGTGATGTTTTTCAGCGGCAGGGACTGAGAGACTAGTCGGGATTGAGGGAAAGATGAACAGAGCAATAGTACAGACCGATCCTTGATGAAAACCTGCTCCAGAGCGCTCAGGACCTCAGACTGGGGTGAAGGTTCACCTTCCAACAGGACAACAACCCTAAGCACACAGCCAAGACAATGCAGAGGGAGCGTTGGGACAACTCTCTGAATGCCCTTGAGGGACCCAGCCAGAGCCCGGACTTGAACCCAATCGACCATCTCTGGAGAGACCTGAAAATAGCTGTGCAGCAACTCCTCCCCCATCCAACCTGACAGAGCTTGAGAGGATCTGCAGAGAAGAATGGGAGAAACTCCCCAAATGCAGGTGTGCCAAGCTTGTAGCGTCATACCCGAACACATGGTATTGTCTAGCAACCTTGTGTCTTTGTACTACTCCTGGCCTGTTCTTCCCTCAACCCTTACTTTCACTACCATCTCATCTCTCCTAAACTCTCCTTTATTCTGTCATTGCTTTCATTCTCTCTCTCACATCCTCCCTATCTCTCTCTTCTCAACTGGTTTTCCCTCTAGCAACCACAGTCCCTGGTTGATGGAAAAATAAGAGCAGTGGAGGGGGAAGGAAAGAAGAGGGGAAGAGACAGGAAAAAACAGAGAGGGAGGAAAAGAAAGGTAGCAGAATTCCCCAAGCTATAATCCTCCCTCCACTCTGAGCAGTCAGCCATCCCTCCCTATTCTCCTTTTCTTTGCCTGTGTTTCTGTTACGGCTCCCTCCTTCTCTGGCTTATCAAAGACGCATATCCATCCATCCCATCAGGACTAAGGCATGCCTAGAGCATTTTTTTATTCATCCATTTCTGTCTTTACATCCCACACCCCCTGACATACACACACCCTCTCACTCCTCTCTTGCACTCTCTCTCTCTCTAAGAATTCCTCTTTCTTACACTTGTCTCCCTCCATTTTCAGGGGTGTGTCAGCAAACCAAACCTGTGCACTGCTTTTTCCAGTTTGGAAACAGAGAGAGAGGGTAAGAAAGAGAGAGAGAGGGTAAGAAAGAGAGAGAGGGTAAGAAAGAGAGAGAGAGTAAGAAAGAGAGAGAGGGTGAGAGAGAGAGAGAGAGAGAGAGAGAGAGAGAGAGAGAGAGAGAGAGAGAGAGAGAGAGAGAGAGAGGGTAAGAGAGAGAGAGAGAAGAAAGAGAGAGGGTGAGAGAGAGAGGAGAGAGAGAGAGACAGAGAGAGAGAGAGAGAGAGAGAGAGAGAGAGAGAGGGTAAGAGAGAGAGAGAGAAAGAGAGAGGGTGAGAGAGAGAGGGTAAGAGAGAGAGAGAGAGAGAGAGAGAGAGATTTTACACTCACACACACAAACAAATTGACTGTGCTCTACACACCCATTCATTTCCATCTTACTTTCTCTCTCTCCCTCTCTGTTGCACTGTTGAACGCTTCACTTCCCCAAGGCTTCCCATGAGGCTGACAGATGCAGCTGTTGTCACCGCCACCTCCACACACCGGTATTTCCACCTTCTGTTCACCTCACACACACACACACACACACACACACACACACCCACACACCAACGTCTCCTGCCTCAGTAATGATAGATCTATTCCCTCTGCTCCCCCCTCCCATTTCCCAGCTCTTCAGCGCATGCATGGATCCTGCAACCTCCACCCAATTCCTCCAGCATCTCTCTCATCCACAACCCCACATCCCTTTCCCCAGCCACGCTGCATCCTTGTCCCCCTCATCAGCCTGGATCTGTTCAGAGCATCACATTCTAGCAATGCCTCATCGCCAGCACCCACATCCAACCCCCCACTCCCTGCTGGGAGAGAATCTGATAGCACAGCCAGCAGATTGGAAAATAAAACACATTGCAAACTACAATTGAGCTGCTATTTATGTATACATGGAAATAGTATCGTTGACATGCCTTGGGATGGTGCATTGCCCATGCTGCGACGCGGACAGCTGGAGCCGAGAGGGATCGCGTTTCCTGTTCCTCCTCTTTTTTTCACCTCCCTCCCGTCCGTCGCGTTCTCTTTTTCACACAAGCGTTTAGTCTCTCCTTCCTCGTCCCGTCCCCGCTTCCTATTCGCTCCTCTCCTTCTTCCGTCCTCCTTCCCTTTGTCTCTCTCTCTCCCTCGTCCTCTTGCTCTCTTGGATCCTCCTCTGCGAGATGGCTGTGATCCAGCAGCCAAGCTCTGATAGCTGTGAGCGTGTGTGTGTGAGAGAGGCGTACTCTTTAGCAATAAGTGCCTAAGAAGAGAGTGTGTGTGCCTGTGCAGAGATGCTCAGCACACGGCTATGAATGAACAAAAATGTTGCTCATGATAGTTTAATGTGCTCTCTCGATCTCTCCTGTTTTCTCTCCATTGCACACCTCTCTCTCTCTTTCCATCTCTCGCTCTCCCTCTCTCTTAAAGGCACAGGCAGTGCGTTGCATTGCTACAGGCCTGGGGGCGCATCTCTCGCACAGAGAGATGATATGGCAACCAACGGGAGCCAAGGGACTTGGTCTTGTGGAGCTCAGAACCAGAGCTAGGAGGAGGTGGGTGGAGAGACGCTCCCCAGTAATGAGAGAGGGTTCCTTTCTAGTTCCCTCAACCACACGCTCAATCTGAGGAAGATTGTGTGTGATGTGTACACAAGGAGATATGGTGGATGGGGGGGAGGGGGAGAGAGACAGACAGACAGACAGACAGAGCAATAGAGAGAGAGAGACAGAGAGTCAGAGCAATAGAGAGAGAGACAAAGCAATAGAGAGACAGAGAGACAGAGCAAGAGAGAGAGAGAGAGAGAGAGAGAGAGAGAGTCAGAGCAATGGAGAGAGAGAGACAGAGAGTCAGAGCAATAGAGAGAGAGAGAGAGAGAGAGAGAGAGAGAGAGAGAGAGAGAGAGAGATTGGAGAGACTGTGTACTGTACCAGCAGTCTTTGGCCCATGCAGAGAGGGCATTAGCTCACTATCACAGCCAGTGTTAAGCTCTGTCAGCCCACATTCCCACTCCACTGATAACCACAGAAATAAAGTTTTCAATTCAGTTTCATACTTATAAAAATGGTGAGGTGAAAATACCGCCCTGTCACGGGAGCAGCTCGGGATAGCTCTGTGGTGGGCGGGCCACCTTGGTAACCCTGGCATTACTGTTATCAAATCAAATCAAATGTTATTTGTCACACGCTCTGAATACAACAGGTGTAGAGCTTACAGTGAAATGCTTACTGACGAGCCCCTAACCAACAATGTAGTTTAAAAAATACGGATAAGAATAAGAAATAAAAGTAACAAGTAATTAAAGAGCAGCAGTAAAATAACAATAGCGAGACTATATACAGGGGGGTACCGGAGTCAACGTGCGAGAGCACCGCTTAGTTGAGGTAATATGAAGGTAGAGTTAATAAAGTGACTATGCATAGATATTAACAACAGAGAGTAGCAGCGGTGTACAAGAGGGGGGGGGGCAATGCAATAGTCTGGGTAGCCATTTAATTAAATGGGCAAGAGTCTTATGGCCTTGGGGTAGAAGCTGTTTAGAAGCCTCCTGAACCTAGACTTGGCGCTCCGGTACCGCTTGCCTTGCGGTAGTAGAGAGAACAGTCTATGACTAGGTTGGCTGGAGTCTTTGACCATTTTTAGGGCCTTCCTCTGACACTGCCTGGTATAGAGGATGGCAGGAAGCTTGGCCCCAGTGATGTACTGGGCCGTTTGCACTACCCTCTGTAGTGCCTTGCGGTGGAAGGCTGAGTAGTTGCCGTACCAGGCAGTGATGCAACCCGTCAGGAAGCTCTCGATGGTGCAGCTGTAGAACCTTTTGAGGATCTGAGGAGCCATGCCAAATCTTTTCAGTGTCCTGGGGGGGAATAGGTTTTGTCGTGCCCTCTTCATGACTTTCTTGGTGTGCTTGGACCATGTTAGTTTGTTGGTGATGTGGACACCAAGGAACTTGAAGCTCTCAACCTACTCCACTGCAGCCCCGTCGATGAGAATGGGTGCGTGCTCGGTCCTCTTTTTCCAGTAGTCCACAATCATCTCCTTTGTCTTGATTACGTTGAGGGAGAGGTTGTTGTCCTGGCACCACACGGCCAGGTCTCTGACCACCTCCCTATAGGCTGTCTCGTCGTTTTCGGTGATCAGGCCAACCACTGTTGTGTCATCGGCAAACTTAATGATGGTGTTGGAGTCGTGCTTGGCCGTTCAGTCATGAGTGAACAGGGAGTACAGGAGGGGACTGAGCACGCACACCTGAGGGACCCCTGTGTTGAGGATCAGCGTGGCGGATGTGTTGTTACCTACCCTTACCACCTGAGGCCGGCCCGTCAGGAAGTCCAGGATCCCATTGCAGAGGGAGGTGTTTAGTCCTATGGTCCTTAGCTTATTGATACGCTTTCAGGGCACTATGGTGTTGAACGCTGAGCTGTAGTCAATGAATAGCATTCTCACATAGGTGTTCCTTTTGTCCCGGTGGGAAACGGCAGTGTGGAGTGCAATAGAGATTGCATCATCTGTGGATCTGTTGGGGCGGTATGCAAATTGGAGTGGGTCTAGGGTTTCTGGGATAATGGTGTTGATGTGAGCCATGACCAGCCTTTCAAAGCACTTCATGGCTATAGACGTGAGTGCTACAAGGTCAGTAGTCATTTAGGCAGGTTACCTTAGTGTTATTAGGCACATGCGCTATGGTGGTCTGCTTGAAACAAGTAGTTGTTTAGAAGAAGTAGTTTAGCTCGTCTGGTAGGCTTGTGTCACTGGGCAGCTCTCGGCTGTGCTTCCCTTTGTAATCTGTAATGGTTTTCAAGCCCTGCCACATCCGAAGAGCATCAGAGCCGGTGTAGTACGATTAGATCTTAGACCTGTATTGACGCTTTGCCTGTTTGATTGTTCGTCAGAGGGCATAGCAGGATTTCTTAATAGCTTCCGGCTTAGAGTCCCGCTACTTGAAAGCGGCAACTCTAGCCTTTAGCTCAGTGCAGATGTTGCCTGTAATCCATGGCTTCTGGTTGGGGTATGTACGTACGGTCACTGTGGGGACGACATCATCAATGCACTTGTTGATGAAGCCAATGACTGATGTGGTGTACTCCTCAATGCCATTGGAGGAATCCCGGAACATATTCCAGCCTGTGCTAGCAAAACAGTCCTGTAGCTTAGCATCTGCTTCATCTGACCACTTTTTGATTTATCTAGTCACTGGTGCTTCCTGCTTTAATTTTTGCTTGTTAGCAGGAATCGGGAGGATTCCTCTATGTTACATCTATAACTCTTGTAGCCTTTTAGGATGTTTGTCACTGTAAGCACTGATGTATTCTTCTGTTGTCTGGGCAACATACACCTCTCAGACATGAACACAGCCAGGATCTAGGGCAGAGCCCAGCTACATACACCTCTCAGACATGAACACAGCCAGGATCTAGGGCAGAGCCCAGCTACATACACCTCTCAGACATGAACACAGCCAGGATCTAGGGCAGAGCCCAGCTACATACACCTCTCAGACATGAACACAGCCAGGATCTAGGGCAGAGCCCAGCTACATACACCTCTCAGACATGAACACAGCCAGGATCTAGGGCAGAGCCCAGCTACATACACCTCTCAGACATGAACACAGCCAGGATCTAGGGCAGAGCCCAGCTACATACACCTCTCAGACATGAACACAGCCAGGATCTAGGGCAGAGCCCAGCTACATACACCTCTCAGACATGAACACAGCCAGGATCTAGGGCAGAGCCCAGCTACA
The DNA here is from genome assembly GCF_018296145.1 of Oncorhynchus tshawytscha. Taxonomy (NCBI): domain Eukaryota; kingdom Metazoa; phylum Chordata; class Actinopteri; order Salmoniformes; family Salmonidae; genus Oncorhynchus; species Oncorhynchus tshawytscha. The sequence goes on from NC_056455.1 coordinate 9,652,172, forward strand.
TACACCTCTCAGACATGAACACAGCCAGGATCTAGGGCAGAGCCCAGCTACATACACCTCTCAGACATGAACACAGCCAGGATCTAGGGCAGAGCCCAGCTACATACACCTCTCAGACATGAACACAGCCAGGATCTAGGGCAGAGCCCAGCTACATACACCTCTCAGACATGAACACAGCCAGGATCTAGGGCAGAGCCCAGCTACATACACAAGAGCAGTTTACAAATAGAAAAATCTATATGGCTATGCATTTTTGTATCACGTAACAACATGGTATCTGACAGAACAAGGTAAAGTGTGAGCCACTGCTGGTGAAATCACACACGCTATAGCGAGGGTCAGGGACACACCAAGGTCGAGGGAAAGAACCACAGGCATTATGGGTGCGAGGAAGATCCTGAGCATTGCAGTCGAGGGACCAAGATTGAGGAGCGAGTGGGAAGAGAGTACAGCAGCTAATGGACTGTGACAGATGGAGGAGAGAGAAGAGGAGGTGAAATGCCCGAAGATGGAAAGAGATAAGAGGAGGAAGGAGAAAAATTGTTTTTAATGATCGGATTGATAAATAATGTATGGAAGAGCCAGGCTGCCCAGAACTTTAAGGACATGCTGGTCTGTCTGTCTGTCTGTCTGTCTGTCTGTCTGTCTGTCTGTCTGTCTGTCTGTCTGTCTGTCTGTCTGTCTGTCTGTCTGTCTGTCTGTCTGTCTGTCTGTCTGTCTGTCTGTCTGTCTGTCTGTCTGTCTGTCTGTCTGTCTGTCTGTCTGTCTGTCTGTCTGTCTGTCTGTGGTCCAGCTGGTTTACAGGCAGAGAAAAACATGAGCCTGTTGCCCGCTGTCACTCCATCTCTATTGGAAACAGTGTCAGAGGATCGTAGAAGCCTGCTGTACTTCAAAGAACAGACCACAGTGTTCCTTCCCGAGGAGGGAGAGAGCGAGAGACATCCCCTGAGTCCACGCTTTTATCCCAGTCTCTCCTCTGTGTTATACAAGCTTATAAGAGCTGCCAGTCTTGGGATTTGCGTACACAGGGACAAACAGGCCACTCTGCATTTCAGTCTGAGAGCATCAAAATGATGATGATAATAATGATAATAGCCGGTAATGACTGTCATGATGGGAATGATTTTCACTTATCAACATAAACAGATTGGGTGGTTGTGTGCCACAATGTGTCATGGCAGGTTTGATTTCAACAGAGTGAGTGAGAGAGAGAGAGAGAGAGAGAGTGGGGGGGGGTTGACATTATTACAGGTACTCAAAAGCCCAATATGGAAACAAGACCATCATTACTCATCACCAGTATGTACATCTTCTATACCGTACTTAGTCCGCCAATTCTAATCAGTTACTATGGATGGCAGCTGGGCAGTGACATTTCACAACATGCCATAACAAAACACAGAGCCAACTATGGGACATCCCATATTTATCAGTCATCTATCGTTCTAAACCCAAACAATTAGCCAGTCACTACTCCGATGAACCTCTCATGGCCAAGGAGAGGGAGGCCCTATTAGTGACAACAAAGCCCCCCAGGACAACAGATAGGTCTAAACTAACGTACTGTATTACAGCTACAGAGAGAAAAGACAAAAAAACGAATTTCACTGTAATTTAGTGCAGCTCCCTCGGGCTCTTTTGATGGCAGCAAGGTGATGTGCTTAATATAGTTTTGTGGAGCGCAGAAAGAGGATGTCTTCAGTGGCCATTCAAAATCATTCAGGCCTAGATCACTGTGTGTAGACCACAAGGGGGAAGGAGCACCTGGCTGGACTGCACAATGACTGGGTCCAGCTAAACAAAACAACCAATTCAACATTGCACATACAACTGAAGGCTTAATGCTGCCTGTACTATGACCTTTTCAAAAGCCCCAGAAGGACTCTAATAGTTGTCGGTTACATTAACTAAGTGGAACATTAACATGAAGGAAGAACAGTCCTGCCTTTAAAAGACCGTCGGGATGCCCATTATATACTATAGAGATGCTTCTCTATAGCTCAATATCAAAGTCCTATGTGGCTCACTTGGTAGAGCATGGTGCTTGCAACGCCAGGGTTGTGGGTTTGATTCCCATGGGGGACCAGTATGAAAATGTATGGACTCACTACTGTAAATGTTGTGCTATAACAAAAATGTCTTAAAACAGAACTTTTATATTAAAGGCTACAAACTCACTTGCAAAAACATGTACCCTGTAGCCTACTATGGAATGAGGGGCAGTGTAACATCTTGGGTTGCATGGCCATGGACTTCTTCTTTAAACAAAATATGGTTGACTTTAACTGGACAGCAGAACATTTCAACAATTTGTTGTGTGCAAAGTAGGCTAAAGCTTTTTCATTTAGTTGTTGGTAGGTTGTTCTGTCGATGTGCAGGCACATTTTTACCAAGCGGTCAATACTAAAAGAGAAGGGAAAAAACGCGACGCACCTGCACAGACCACGCAGACAGATGGAGACAAATTGCCTCTAAAAAAAAACAATTCCGTTATGATGAAATGGAAACTTTTCCCCCCATGTCCTCCTGAACTAGGCTACCTAAGGCTACATTAAGTGAGAGATATTTGTAGCTTTTCCGTCTACAATGATTTAGAGTCTAGAATATGCTAATTTCAATTGTTCACGGCTTCTCAAAATGCGCTGACATTTATGACAGTCCACTGTCTTTTTCATCTTCATCAACTTTGTACACCACTGCGCCTTTGTCTGCAAGGGCCTCAATCAGCATACAAATTCGACGCCCATACAAGGCATGGTGGCAGCGATCTAAATGTCATCAGAGATGTTTGGAAATTCCTAGAACATGGCTGCAATGATGTTTTTCTCAATTATATTCCAGAGAAAATGGGCCCTATTCTTTATTAGAACAGCCAACAGCTCAACAATCATAACAATGATATCGCCCCTTGTTCATGTTTCATTCACCAGTGTTCCTTCCTTGCACAAAGGTTGCAAACGTTATCTATGTTATGTTTGTCCCTAAAGATTCTTGCTTGCATGAAGTTACATATGTTCTCTGAAGAAAACATTACCATTAGCAGCAACAGCAAGCAATGGTGGCAGCAGCCAGTAGGAGTTTTGCCTGGTGGGCTTTCTCTCATCAGGTCGTGGTTGTGGATTGAGTGAGGCCAGGGAACTGGTTGTTGTGCAAATTGCTGAGGAGGCCGAGCTTCATCGTAGCAGCCCTGCAGTGTTCTGTTGGACTGCAGGCTCGGCTCATGCCTTCTTATAACATGACATACACTGTTAGCCTCTTCACTTTGGAGCTGACTTCATTTGTAGTGAAATGTTGTCCTACCCTAGACCCACCCGAACCGCCTCCTCTCCTTGACATCCATTGCTTTTCAGTTGGCTCTTTAATGATATGTGTGAATGAGATGTAGGTCTACCCATCCTCCCCACCCACACAACTAACCCACATACCCATCACTGTCACTTTAATGGACATGCACATCAATCGGGGGGAAATCTGAGTAACTGCCTTGCGCTAGGTTACTTTCTTAGTACAAGTCTCTCTGCATGCTGGCTGGGGGGGGATGCACAGCGGAAAAATTCACCATTAGGCTGAAGAGGCAATTGACTCAAGCCTCACATCATCAAGGGGCCTTGTGAGCTGGGCATAATTTAATAAAATAATACAAGTAATCTTTCATTTAAAAAATATGTAATTTCTTCGCTTGAGACCCCGGTTGCTCCACTCGATACATATACATACATATACATATACACTGAGTGTACAAAACATTAGGACCTGCTCTTTCCTTAACATAGACTGACCAGATGAATCCAGATGAAAGCTACGATCCCTTATTGATGTCACCTGTTAACTCCACTTCAATCAGTGTAGAGGAAGTGGAGGGGATGGGTTGAAGAAGGCTTCAGCCTTCAGACAATAGAGACATTGATTGTGTATGTGTGCCATTCAGAGGGTGACTGGGCAAGACAAAAGATTTAAGTGCCTTCAAACGGGGTATGGTAGTAGGTGGTTTGTGTTAAGAACTGCAACGCTGCTGGGTTTTTCACACTCAACAATTTCCCATGTGTATCAAGAATGGTCCACCAACCAAAGGACATCCAGCCAACTTGACTAAACTGTGGGAAGCATAGGAGTCAACATGGCCCAGCATCCATGTGGAAACCTTTCAACACCTTCTAGAGTCCATGCCCCGATGAATTGAGGCTGTTTTGAGGGCAAAGAGCAACTCAATAATGTTTTGTCCACTCAGTATATATACATACCATATATTTCAAATAAATGTTAATATAATCCACCTTTTCTTTCATAATAGTAGAAACAACTGTTATTAATCACCTATGGACTGGTTCATAATAAATAATAGATTCTTCCACCTGTAATATTTGTGTTGTGGAGAAATGACCAGGCAGGAGACGGGAGTACAGTTAGTTTTCCTTTAGTCAAAACCCCTCGTGCTCTACAGTTCCCGGCACCCCAGTGTGCATGTGCATTTCCTATTAGGTGTAGTAACGTAACACTGCCGTAATGCATTACTGCATAGTAACAACACAGTAACTAATATAAACAGATGTAGATCCCAGATACTACACTCCTCCCCCATAGTGTTTAACTCCCAGAGAACAAGGTAAATATGTTAGGTAACTACTAATGCAATATCTGAACAATGCATTCTTAAACATTTTTCAACTACTGGGTTGAAGCAGACTTTTCACATCAGCATGGCGAATCGTTTGGACAACCTCCTGCGGTCCCGACGAAGACCTGTGCGGAATCCGGAGCCCATGGCTACACCTGCTCCGTGGCCAAAGCCGATGGAGGTGGGCTCTGCACGTTTGCCCAAGGCAGAGCGTAGGAGAAGGAGGAATCTGGGCCTCTGCTCCCATTGTGGGGAATTGGTTCATTTCTTCCCAACCTGCCCTCTATCCACTAATAGGCAAGGAGGTGACAAGCCAGGGAATTCTCCTGCTCCAACCCAGGTAGGATGCAAGATCTGCCCTCCTTTTCTATCAACTCAACCAGTGTGTTTTCCATTAAATTCCCTGAATAAACTAGCCACTCACACCCATTAACTCTGATTGATTCCGGAGCTGCCAGGAGTCTGTTAGATAGTGAGCTGGCCACTGCAATACGCATTCCTTTGGTTCCCCTAAAGTCACCGATTCCGGTTCGAGCCTTGGATAATCATCCAATAGGGACAGGGCTTGTACATCACATCCCTGTTTCTCTGCTGACCCATGACACTCATTTAGAACAGATTACCTTTTTGATTATAGACACCCCACGCACCCCGTTGTTTTAGCTCTCCCCTGGTTGAGTTGGCATAACCCTGTTAATTCCTGGTCCTAGAGGAGACTGCTGGGTTGGTCGCAGGAGTGTTGAGGGAGGTGTCTCGCAGTGACTGTCAACACGACTACGGTGGAAAGTCCGGACCACCCCCCTGAAGTGGAGTTACCAGAGGAATACCAGGACATGCACCGGGTTTTCTCTAAGACCCATGCTACACGCCTGCCTCCTGGGATTGTGCCATTGACCTGCTGTCTGACACAGCCCTCCTGAGAGGACACGTCTATCCCCTCTCCTATTCGGAGACCGAGGCCATGGAGAACTACGTACAGGAGAGCCTCCAGCAGGGTTTTATCCACCCATCTACGTCACCAGCCTCCTCTAGCTTATTTTTTGTTAAAAAGAAAGATGTGGGACTGCGCCCCTGCATTGATTATCGAACTCTGAATAAAGACACCGTCAAGTTCAGCTGTCCTTTACCCCTCATCCCAACCATCATCGAACAAATGCACAGGTAGCAGTAATTCACAAACTGGACTTGAGGAGCACCTACAATCTGGTGCGCATTCGTGCAGGCGACGAATGGAAAACGGCCTTTTCCATGACCATGGGCCATTACGAGTATCTCATAATGCCTTTTGGCCTGTCTAATGCTCCTTTAGTCTTCTATGCCTTTGTTAACAAGGTGTTTTGAGACATGCTGGGACGGGCGTAGTGGTTTATATAGATGACATTTTGATCTATTCTGCTGACCGCGCCCAGCATGTTTCATTAGTCAGGTCTGTGCTGGGAAGACTGTTGGAGCATGATCTATATGTTAAACAAGAGAAGTGTTTGTTTTTTCAGTGGTACGTGTCATTTTTTTCCCCCTGCCAGGGGAACACCCCCGTTCTCATCGTTGTGGACCGGTTTTCCAAAGCTTGTCGCCTCGTTCCTCTGCCTGGGCTCTCGTCGACCATGCAAACCGCGGAGGCTCTTTTACAAACGTCTTCCAGCACGATGGGATCCCGGAGGACATTGTGTCAGACCATGGCCCTCAGTTCACCTCACGCGTATGGAAAGCATTCATTGAACGCCTTGGGTCACGGTCAGTCTCACCTCTGGGTTCCGTCATCAAGCTAATAGGCAGGTGGAGAGGGTCAATCAGGAGGTGGGCAGGTTCCTGAGGTGTTACTGTTAGGACCGGCCGGGGGAGTGGGCGGATTGTCTACCTTGGGCTGAGTACGCGCAGAACTCCCTCCGCCACTCCTCTACTATCCTCACCCCTTTCCAGTGCGTGTTGGGGTATCAGCCGTACCTGGTACTTTGGCATCCAAGCCAGATCGAGGCCCCTGCGGTGGACGAGTGGTTTCAGGGGGCGCTGAGGAGACGTGAGTGGTTTCGGTGCGCGGATCCCCCTGGTACTGCTACTCATTCTGTGCACCAGCTCTGGAGGTTTACATCACCGGCCTTCAAGGAGTCACTAAACTGGACTCATTACCACCAACCCCAACCTGTCTTGTCTCATTACGCACACCTGGTTCCATTCCCCCTGATTAGTATGTTATATATGTGCCCTCTGTTCCCCGTTGTCCTTGTCGGTTATTGTTACCATGTCCGTTGGTCCTATGAGTACCTGTGCTGTTGTATCGGCTTCCATGCTACGTGTTATTATGCACTTGTTTTACGGGTCTCATCCCATCTATTATTTAGAGGTTTACACCTCACTCTTTTGTTTGGGTGGAGTAAAGAAAACCCCCTATTAAGTATTCCTGCACCTGTCTCCAATCATTAGACAACGTGACAGCAGCAGAGCAGGGCAGAGGAAGAAAGAACGTTTATTGAAAGTTCCCAGAATTTTGCAACTTTAGTCACATCCCTTCAATAGAGTTCCCGACACTTGTAGAATCTATGCCAAGGTGTATTGGAGCTGTTTTGGTGGATGTGGTGGCCCAACGCCCTACTAAGACACTTCATGTTGGTGTTTCCTTTCTTTTGGCAGTTACCTATAGTTTCAGTCACTTGCGAATTCAAGGAAAGTTGGTGGGGTGCACTGTTCAGATGCTGGAATTATATGGGATGGACGTGCGAAGCTAACCTACTTTTTCAAGTCATTTGTTTGACAATAATTGGTTGTGTTCATGACACATTAAAATGTAATACATTTTTACAGTTAAATTACATGTCTTTACTATAAAACCCATTGGGGAGGGCTCAGACTGGCCTCTGCCTGGGTCCTCCAAATCACTAAATCCTCCCCTGGTGATACATGGAGAATGGGTCTGGAAAATGGTTTAGATGTTATGTTTTTAGGTTGAGCTGACACATAACAACTTGATAATATTCTGCTTGGGACCACCTTCCTCAATAGCTCATAGAGCAGGTTACAATACTATAGGTGGTGCAATGATGCTATTAATCTAAACATATCTACAGGTTAATTGCTGACATTTTGCATTTCCCAGGGCTGAGCTTATAAGACTGGCTAGTCCCCTAGGGCTAACACTGTTTGTCATCTTTGTCATCCTCTTCATCACCACCCCTCTCTGTTCTCTCCATCCAAGCATTGCGAGCTCACCGGCCCAGAAACCCTTTCATCCGTACAAGCAGTGGCACAATAGATCTGCCCTCGCTCCAGTGGTGATACTGTAGGGGAATGTCAATGACAATGTGGTTGGCTGGATGCTCGAGGAGGGGACATGTTTGGTAAGGGGGGGGGTACATTGATCATCCTTCAACCTCGCCTCCACCACTCTTACACTCTCTCACACATTCAGTCACTCACCTCTCAACGGTAACCTTCACAGCTACCTCCAGCCAATAACACAATAACCCTGCATCTTGGATGGAGTGTACTATAGAATGAAATATACACTCCCCTACATATTTATTTGATCAGTGAAGCTAAAAAAATGTATTTGGCTTTATACTCCAGCATCTTGGATTTGAGATCAAATGTTTTTTGAGGCAATAGCACAGAATATCACCTTTAATTTGAGGATATTTTCATACATATATGTTTTAGCGTTTAGACATGAAAGCACTTTATGTATCATAAGTATTTGGACAAATTCACTTATGGTATATTCAATTTGGTCAAATTTGGTATTTGGTCCCATCTTCCTGGTACACAGTGACTACTAGTTACACTACAAACTTGTTGGACACATTTGCAATTTGATTTGGTTGTATTTCAGATTATGTTGGGCCCAATAGAAACAAATGGTAAATAATGTATTGTGTAATTTTAGAGTCACCTTCATTGTAAATAACAATATAATATGTTTCTGAACATTTCTATATTAATGTGGATGCTACCATGATCATGGATAATCATTAATGAATCGTGAATAATGATGAGCGAGTAAGTTACAGAGGCAAAAATATCATACCCCCCCAAAAATGCTAACCTCCCCTGTTATTGGTAATGGTGAGAGGCAAGCATGTTTTGGGGGTATTGTCTTTGTGAATCTGTAACTTTTTCATTATTCACAGAAAAACAAATATGTAATACAGATATGGATGAAAATATCCTCCAATAGAAGGTGACATTCTATGCTGTCACATCATATAAAATATTTGATCTTAAACCAAAATGCTGGAGTACAGAGCCAAATTAAGAGTTTTAGCTTCACTATCCACATAAATCCGTAGGGGAGTATAGGTTTCTTTGGGAACTAGAGGTTAGAGTAGGAGTCAGTAGTGCATGTGAGTAGAGTATAGTGTGCATAGAGTAGGGTATAGTAGTGCATGTGGAGAACATGATGGATGTCAAGCCAGTGGATACACAAATACTGCAATGCACAGTGAACCCAGCCTGATCCAACATACTGACTAACATTTAATGAATTAATTAACCTCTTATGCTCTATATACACTGCTCCAAAAAATAAAAGGACCACTTAAACAACACAATGTAACTCCAAGTCAATCACACTTCTGTGAAATCAAACTGTCCACTTAGGAAGCAACACTGATTGACAATACATTTCACATGCTGTTGTGCAAATGGAATAAACAACAGGTGGAAATTATAGGCAATTAGCAAGACACCCCCAATAAAGGAGTGGTTCTGCAGGTGATAACCACAGACCACTTCTCAGTTCCTATGCTTCCTGGCTGATGTTTTGGTCACTTTTGAATGCCGGCGGTGCTTTCACTCTAGTGGTAGCATGAGAAGGAGTCTACAACCCACACAAGTGGCTCAGGTAGTGCAGCTCATCCAGGATGGCACATCAATGCGAGCTGTGGCAAGAAGGTTTGCTGTGTCTGTCAGCGTAGTGTCCAGAGCATGGATGCGCTACCAGGAGACAGGCCAGTACATCAGAAGACGTAGAGGAGGCCGTAGGAGGGCAACAACCCAGCAGCAGGACCGCTACCTCCGCCTTTGTGCAAGGAGGAGCAGGAGGAGCACTGCCAGAGCCCTGCAAAATGACCTCCAATAGGCCACAAATGTGCATGTGTCTACTCAAACGGTCAGAAACAGACTCCATGAGGGTGGTATGAGGGCCCGACGTCCACAGGTGGGGGTTGTGCTTACAGCCCAACACCGTGCAGGACGTTTGGCATTTGCCAGAGAAGACCAAGATTGGCAAATTCGCCACTGGCGCCCTGTGCTCATCACAGATGAAAGCAGGTTCACACTGAGCACATGTGACAGACGTGACAGAGTCTGTAGACGCCGTGGAGAACGTTCTGCTGCCTGCAACATCCTCCAGCATGACCGGTTTGGAGGTGGGTCAGTCATGGTGTGGGGGGCCGCACAGCCCTCCATGTGCTCGCCAGAGGTAGCCTGACTGCCATTAGGTACCGAGATGAGATCCTCAGACCCCTTGTGAGACCATATGCTGGTGCGGTTGGCCCTGGGTTCCTCCTAATGCAAGACAATGCTAGACCTCATGTGGCTGGAGTGTGTCAGCAGTTCCTGCAAGAGGAAGGCATTTATTCTATGGACTGGCCCGTCCGTTCCCCAGACCTGAATCCAATTGAGCACATCTGGGACATCATGTCTCGCTCCATCCACCACAGACTGTCCAGGAGTTGGCGGATGCTTTAGTCCAAGTCTGGGAGGAGATCCCTCAGGAGACCATCCGCTACCTCATCAGGAACATGCCCAGGCGTTGTAGGGAGGTCATACAGGCATGTGGAGGCCACACACACTACTGAGCCTAATTTTGACTTGTTTTAAGGACATTGCATCAAAGTTGGATCAGCCTGTAGTGTGGTTTTCCACTTTAATTTTGTGTGACTCCAAATCCAGACCTCCATGGGTTGATAAATTTGATTTCCATTGATAATTTTTGTGTGATTTTGTTGTCAGCACATTAAACTATGTAAAGAAAAAAGTATTTAATAAGAATATTTCATTCATTCAGATCTAGGATGTGTTATTTTAGTGTTCCCTTTATTTTTTTGAGCAGTGCATTACACATTAGCAGCTAGGCCATATACCATAGGCATCAGTGCATCTCCATGATAGAGACTACTGTCCATCTAAACCAATGAGCAACATCATCGTGGGCTTCCTGATTTGCATTTTAGCCATGATTGCCCACAAGTCAGCAACATCGCAGTCAATATTGTCGCTCCAATTTCAGTGTTAACACAGAACAGAGTGAGATAATGTGGGAATCAGCCCTATCTCTTTTGTTTCACCATTCAGACAGCACCAGCATGATCAGACTATGGATTTGACTCCCTTATCAAATCAAAGTGTGCTGCTCCCCAGTACTTGGCCTCCTTCACATACAGCGGCGAAGCCGCCACCAATCAACTGACCAAATCCGGTGTTTCCATGACGATGTGGATGGTAGGAGATGAGTCGTGGTCTTTATGGATGAGGACAGACTTGGGGGGTGGGCTGTGTTTGCGCATGTGTGGAGCAGTGTGGGTGGATGAATGTCTGTCACCATGTGAACTGGATTGTGTTGCATGCTGATGTGTGTGTGTGTGTGCGTGTATGTGTGTGCGTAATGCGTGTGCATGTGTGTGTGTGTGTGTGTGTGTGTGTGCGTGTGCCTGTGTGTGTGTGCGTGCATGCGTGTGTAACGGATGTGAAACAGCTAGCTTAGTTAGTGGTGGTGCGCGCTAAAATAGTGTTTCAATCGGTGACGTCACTTGCTCTGAGACCTTGAAGTAGTAGTTCCCCTTGCCCTGCAAGGGCCGTGGCTTTTGTGGAGCGATGGGTAACGATGCTTTGTGGGTGACTGTTGTTGATGTGTGCAGAGGGTCCCTGGTTCACGCCCGGGTATGGGCGAGGGGATGGCCTAAAGTTATACTGTTACATTGGTGCCGTGACCCGGATCACTGGTTGCTGCGGAAAAGGAGGAGGTCAAAAGGGGGGTGAGTGTAACAGATGTGAAACAGCTAGCTTAGTTAGTGGTGGTGCTCGCTAAATAGCGTTTCAATCAGTAACATCACTTGCTCTGAGACCTTGAAGTAGTAGTTCCCCTTGCTCTGCAAGGGCCGTGGCTTTTGTAGAGCGATGGGAAACGATGCTTCGTGGGTGACTGTTGTTGATGTGTGCAGAGGGTCCCTGGTTCGCGCCCGGGTATGGGCGAGGGGATGGTCTGAAGTTATACTGTTACACGTGAGCGTGTGTGTGTGCGTGCAGGCTCATGAGGATCAGACACATGGCTGAGTGCAGACTGTGATTCTGGCGTGCCATGCAGAGGGTGTTTTGGTCTACGTATGTGGGATCAATGAGGGAGAAATAATTAGATAATTCATCAAATCAAATCAATCAAATCAAATCAAATTGTATTTGTCACATACACATGGTTAGCAGATGTTAATGCGAGTGTAGCAAAATGCTTGTGCTTCTAGTTCCGACAATGCAGTAATAACCAACGATTAATCTAGCTAACAATTCCCAAAACTACTACCTTATACACATAAGTGTAAAGGGACAAAGAATATGTACATAAAGATATATGAATGAGTGATGGTACAGAGCGGCATAGGCAAGATGCAGTACATGGTATCGAGTACAGTATATACATATGAGATGAGTATGTAAACAAAGTGGCATAGTTTAAAGTGGCTAGTGATACATGTATTACATAAAGATGCAGTAGATGATATAGAGTACAGTATATACGTATACATATGAGATAAATAATGTAGGGTATGTAAACATTATATTAAATAGCATTGTTTAAAGTGGCTAGTGATATATTTTACATCAATTCCCATCAATTCCCATTATTAAAGTGGCTGGAGTTGAGTCAGTGTCAGTGTGTTGGCAGCAGCCACTCAATGTTAGTGGTGGCTGTTTAACAGTCTGATGGCCTTGAGATAGAAGCTGTTTTTCAGTCTCTCGGTCCCAGCTTTGATGCACCTGTACTGATCTCGCCTTCTGGACGATAGCGGGGTGAACAGGCAGTGGCTCGGGTGGTTGTTGTCCTTGATGATCTTTATGGCCTTCCTGTGACATCGGGTGGTGTAGGTGTCCTGGAGGGCAGGTAGTTTGCCCCCGGTGATGCGTTGTGCAGACCTCACTACCCTCTGGAGAGCCTTACGGTTGTGGGCGGAGCAGTTGCCGTACCAGGCGGTGATACAGCCTGACAGGATGCTCTCGATTGTGCATCTGTAGAAGTTTGTGAGTGCTTTTGGTGACAAGCCAAATTTCTTCAGCCTCCTGAGGTTGCTGTCTGTGTGGGTGGACCAATTCAGTTTGTCTGTGATGTGTACGCCGAGGAACTTAAAACTTACTACCCTCTCCACTACTGTTCCATCGATGTGGATAGGGGGGTGTTCCCTCTGCTGTTTCCTGAAGTCCACAATCATCTCCTTAGTTTGTTGACGTTGAGTGTGAGGTTATTTTCCTGACACCACACTCCAAGGGCCCTCACCTTCTCCCTGTAGGCCATCTCATCATTGTTGGTAATCAAGCCTACCACTGTTGTGTCATCCGCAAACTTGATGATTGAGTTGGAGGCGTGTGTGGCCACGCAGTCGTGGGTGAACAGGGAGTACAGGAGAGGACTCAGAACGCACCCTTGTGGGGCCCCAGTGTTGAGGATCAGTGGGGTGGAGATGTTGTTACCTACCCTCACCACCTGGGGGCGGCCCGTCAGGAAGTCCAGTACCCAGTTGCACAGGGCGGGGTCGAGACCCAGGGTCTCCAGCTTGATGACGAGTTTGGAGGGTACTATGGTGTTAAATGCTGAGCTGTAGTCGATGAACAGCATTCTCACATAGGTATTCCTCTTGTCCAGATGGGTTAGGGCACCGTGCAGTGTGGTTGAGATTGCATCGTCTGTGGACCTATTTGGGCGGTAAGCAAATTGGAGTGGGTCTAGGGTGTCAGGTAGGGTGGAGGTGATATGGTCCTTGACTATTCTCTCAAAGCACTTCATGATGACGGAAGTGAGTGCTACGGGGCGGTAGTTGTTTAGCTCAGTTACCTTAGCTTTCTTGGGAACAGGAACAGTGGTGGCCCTCTTGAAGCATGTGGGAACAGCAGACTGGGATAGAGATTGATTAAATATGTCCGTAAACACACCAGCCAGCTGGTCTGCACATGCTCTGAGGGCGCGGCTGGGGATGCCGTCTGTGCCTGCAGCCTTGCGAGGGTTAACACGTTTAAATGTTTTACTCACCTCGGCTGCAGTGAAGGAGAGTCCGCATGTTTTGGTTGCTGGCCGTGTCAGTGGCACTGTATTGTCCTCAAAGCGGGCAAAAAAGTTATTTAGTCTGCCTGGGAGCAAGGCATCCTGTTCCGTGACTGGGCTGGTTTTCTTTTTGTAATCCGTGATTGACTGTAGACCCTGCCACATACCTCTTGTGTCTGAGCTGTTGAATTGCGATTCTACTTTGTCTCTATACTGACGCTTAGCTTGTTTGATTGCCTTGCGGAGGGAATAGCTACACTGTTTGTATTCGGTCATGTTTCCGGTCACCTTGCCCTGATTAAAAGCAATGGTTCGCGCTTTCAGTTTCACGCGAATGCTGCCATCAATCCACGGTTTCTGGTTTGGGAATGTTTTAATCGTTGCTATGGGAACGACATCTTCAACGCACGTTCTAATGAACTCGCTCACCAAATCAGCGTATTCATCAATGTTGATGTTTGACGCAATACGAAACATATCCCAGTCCACGTGATGGAAGCAGTCTTGGAGCGTGGAATCAGATTGGTCGGACCAGCGTTGAACAGACCTCAGCGTGGGAGCTTCTTGTTTTAGCTTATGTCTGTAGGCAGGGAGCAACAAAATGGAGTCGTGGTCAGCTTTTCCGAAAGGAGGGCGGGGCAGGGCCTTATATGCATCGCGGAAGTTAGAATAGCAATGATCCAAGGTTTTACCAGCCCTGGTTGCGCAATCGATATGCTGATACAATTTAGGGAGTCTTCAGATTAGCCTTGTTAAAATCCCCAGCTACAATGAATGCAGCCTCAGGATATGTGGATTCCAGTTTGCAAAGAGTCAAATAAAGTTTGTTCAGAGCCATCGATGTGTCTGCTTGGGGGAATATATATAGGTGGTGTTTGTGGGAAAAATAAAGAGAAATGTACTGGAAGATGTATTGTTGTTGCTATCTCTAAGATCATACTAACAGCCCTACAGAACACACACACTCAGCCCCCCTCTTCCATCTGCTCTTAGTCCATCTTGACAGGACAGGAAATAAGGAATGGCATATAGAGAGGCTTGTCACGCATGCTTCTCTCTCTCTTTCTCTCCCTCACTTCCTCTCTCCTTCTCACCCCTCCCTTCAGATGGACCTGCAGTGACTCCCTATGGGATACATTAGGACAGGATGGATCAAATGAAAAACTGTGCTGCTGCTGTCACAGAGATCCCCTGGGCTGGCATGCTGATCAGTGCTGGGGGGAGGGGGGGGCAGTAAGGGATTAATGTGCTGGTAAATTGGGGGTGTTGATGCCTCTGATCAAGTTGGACGTAGGCACTCCGCAGAGACCTCCTTCTAAAGGTCATGTTCAGCCGGCCGCTGTTTGGCCATGTGTGAGAGGGAAAGAGTGTGTTACCGGTGTTAAGCTGTCGGGGGGTGTTTGTTGGTGTGTGTCTGCGTGTGAATTTGGTGAACGCTAAGATATATTTTTTACGTCTGCATGTTTATAAAGGAACAATCAAAAAGCATTCCACTAGCAGATCACTCCTAAAATCACACTCCATAAGCAAGGGATTCCAGGCATCAGATGTGACTAGCAAGATCTCACCCACATCAACCAATCATTGAATCAGCCGGCCAGACTCTCTCCTTAGCGATGACAGAGCGTCCTCGTTAAGCAACCCTCAACAATAGCATGAAAACTAAGATGTAAAACTGCCCACTATCACCACACACACACATCCTGTGGCAAAGAGTCCATGTCTCCTGATCTCCTTTCTTTTTCCATGTCTGCCCAACCACTCTCTATAAATAAGTAAGGTGCTGTTTCCAAGGTAACGTCACCATGGAGAATTGTCCATCTGAAATCATGCTGTGGAGAGAACCATGGAGCAGTGGTCGAGCTAGCACAGTATGGGCTCCGTTTTATATAAACAGACCCTCATCACCAGCACCATGATCCTCTGCCCTCATTTAACCACCATGATCCTCAGCCCTCATCAACCCACCATAATCCTCAGCCCTCATCAACCCACCATGATTGATCTTCAGCCCTCATCAACCCACCATGATCTTCAGCCCTCATCAACCCACCATGATCCTCAGCCCTCATCAACCCACCATGATCCTCAGCCCTCATCAACCCACCATGATCCTCAGCCCTCATCAACCCACCATGATTGATCTTCAGCCCTCATCAACCCACCATGATCCTCTGCTCTCATTAACCACCATGATCCTCTGCCCTCATTAACCACCATGATCTTCAGCCCTCATCAACCCACCATGATCCTCTGTCCTCATTAACCACCATGATCCTCTGCCCTCATTAACCACCATGATCTTCAGCCCTCATCAACCCACCATGATCCTCTGTCCTCATTAACCACCATGATCCTCTGCTCTCATTAACCACCATGATCCTCTGCCCTCATTAACCACCATGATCCTCAGCCCTCATTAACCACCATGAATCTCTGCCCTCATTAACCACCATGATCCTCTGCCCTCATTAACCACCATGATCCTCTTCCCTCATTAACCACCATGATCCTCAGCCCTCATTAACCACCATGATCCTCTGCCCTCATCAACCCACCATGATCCTCAGCCCTCATCAACCCACCATGATCTTCAGCCCTCATCAACCCACCATGATTTTCAGCCCTCATCAACCCACCATGATCCTCAGCCCTCATCAACCCACCATGATTGATTTTCAGCCCTCATCAACCCACCATGATCCTCAGCCCTCATCAACCCACCATGATCTTCCTCATCAACCCACCATGATTTTCAGCCCTCATCAACCCACCATGATCCTCAGCCCTCATCAACCCACCATGATTGATTTTCAGCCCTCATCAACCCACCATGATCCTCAGCTCTCATTAACCACCATGATCCTCAGCCCTCATCAACCCACCATGATCCTCAGCCCTCATCAACCCACCATGATTGATCTTCAGCCCTCATCAACCCACCATGATCCCCTGCCCTCATCAACCCACCATGATCTTCAGCCCTCATCAACCCACCATGATTCTCAGCCCTCATCAACCCACCATGATCCTCAGCCCTCATCAACCCACCATGATCCTCAGCCCTCATTAACCCACCATGATCCTCAGCCCTCATCAACCCACCATGATTGATCTTCAGCCCTCATCAACCCACCATGATCCTCAGCCCTCATTAACCACCATGATCCTCAGCCCTCATCAACCCACCATGATCCTCAGACCTCATCAACCCACCATGATTGATCTTCAGTCCTCATCAACCCACCATGATCCCCTGCCCTCATCAACCCACCATGATCTTCAGCCCTCATCAACCCACCATGATCCTCAGCCCTCATCAACCCACCATGATCTTCAGCCCTCATCAACCCACCATGATTGATCTTCAGCCCTCATCAACTCACCATGATCCCCTGCCCTCATCAACCCACCATGATCTTCAGCCCTCATCAACCCACCATGATCCTCAGCCCTCATCAACCTACATTATTCACTATTTTGTAATTATAGCCCCAACATTCTTCTTAGCTTTTCTGTGAGCTAGGCAGTTCCACTATGACCCTCATTTAAACCCTGTGTGTGTGTGTGTGTGTGTGTGTGTGTGTGTGTGTGTGTGTGTGTGTGTGTGTGTGTGTGTGTGTGTGTGTGTGTGTGTGTGTGTGTGTGTGTGTGTGTGTGTTGTGTGCAGATCAGAAACCAAATAGAAGGCCAGCGGTGAGCTAAATGGAACTTTGCTACCCTCTAGTGGTGAAAGCAGACACTGACATGTTTAGGGTATATTCTACATAGCAGCTAGGCAGAGAGGAGTAATTACCCAACATCACACACTAGTAAAGCCAAATTCAGTGTTTGCTTGTTAGGTTACAGTGCAACATTACAGTTGAGGTGTTTTCATAAGCAACATTACAGTTTAGGTGTTTTTTTAAGCAACATTACAGTGTAGGTGTTTTTTTAAGCAACATTACAGTTGAGGTGTTTTCCTAAGCAACATTACAGTTGAGGTGTTTTCATAAGCAACATTACAGTTGAGGTGTTTTCATAAGCAACATTACAGTTGAGGTGTTTTCATAAGCAACATTACAGTTGAGGTGTTTTCCTAAGCAACATTACAGTTGAGGTGTTTTCCTAAGCAACATTACAGTGTAGGTGTTTTCATAAGCAACATTACAGTTGAGGTGTTTTCCTAAGCAACATTACAGTGTAGGTGTTTTTTTAAGCAACATTACAGTTGAGGTGTTTTCCTAAGCAACATTACAGTTGAGGTGTTTTCATAAGCAACATTACAGTTGAGGTGTTTTCATAAGCAACATTACAGTGTAGGTGTTTTCATAAGCAACATTACAGTTGAGGTGT
>NC_056455.1:9670465-9736029 GCF_018296145.1 Oncorhynchus tshawytscha
TTACAGTTGAGGTGTTTTCCCAAGCTGTGGTATTTAGGTTAGAGGGATGTAGTGTGCATGTGAAAGGAGACAGTCTGCAGTCTGCTTGGCACCCTGCAGGAGGTGATGAGCCTGTCTCTCTGAGTTCCCTCTCAGTAGTGCCAGTGGGCTTTTCAAACACAGGGCTGTCACTGAGTGTGAGGTAACACCTACCTCTGGTCTCCCTTCACACACGCATGCAGACAGACAGACAGACAGGTTTTACCATACACACCACTGTCATCTCTAATTACAATGTCTTTCCCCCTAAAACCTGACTAAACCAATCCAATTTCAATCTGAAAGATGGAATAAATAGGATTCTCAATCATGGGAGATTTTTCATGGCAGAGAAATATGGAGAACGTGGTAGAGATATATATTGGGCTTCTGAGTGGCGCAGCAGTCTAAGGCATTGCATCTCAGTGATAAAGGCGTCACTACAGACCCTGGTTCGATTCCAGGCTGTATCACAACCGGCCGTGATTGGGAGTCCCATAGGGCAGCACACAATTGGCCCAGCGCTGTCCAGGTTAGGGTTTGGCTGGGGTAGGCTGTCATTGTAAATAAGAATTTGTTCTTAACTTAACTTACCTAGTTAAATAAATAAACATGATTAAAGTGGACATCTGGGGGATAGGAGATCTCTCTCTACCCTCTTCTCTCTCTCGCTGTCAGAACAGCTCTCCCATGTGGGCCTTGTCAGGAAAGGTCAACAGTTAAACTATTGAGGAGTTTGGAAGGGCCATACTGAACCATCTCAAGATCTCCTTTGGAGAGACTTCTCAGGTGTCGTCATTAGAATCATGACAGCCACGTCTGTTGAGAGAATTGAGCCAGGTGCCTGCTAATGTGAATATAATGCCGTTCCTTTCCCAGACCCCCTACCCAGCTATACACAGAGCATTAATACCACAACAAACATCAAAGAGACAAATTAAATCATCATGATTAGTCCATCAACACTAATTATCTAATTTAGTTCCTAATGGTACACTAAAAGCAAATCATGGAAATTTGGTCTGGGGGAGAAAGAGAGGATTATGGGGGATTCCAATATACACTGTAGCTACTATATCTGCATGGTGATATGACTCTGACTGAGGCAGTGACAGCAACAAAGCCATACATGCTGCACCACTGTCAGATGGTCTTCATTAGGTGCATACTGATATAGATCCATTTCATATGGATATGCATATGAATTTTTACGAGAGCAAAAATAGTATGCAGTATGTGTGATCAAACCCTCTCCTGCTGCTGAGTGGCTGTCACCTCACAAAGGGAAAGAACAAGCCGTCTCTCCTTTGTGATCAACATCACCTTGTTTTCAATCTCAATGGCAGGCACTTGAAAACGGTGTAAATTGCCACATGCATGACAGGTGAGATAGGCACGTTTCCAAGGGGACAAGTGTCAGTTGGCATGGGGATAAGACTCTAGTCCATCACACTGACTTCAATATGTCACATGTCACATGACCTGTACATCAGACAGCCAAGCAAGATGTAGGGCGAAACAAGGGGAGATCACTCTCTATTGTCATTTGATATTGTCGCTATACTTCAAGGGGGTTCCAATAACGTTCGCTTCACATGAGGAACATTCCCTAAGACTCCTTTCCAATGTTATATCCTCCCTTTTTATGAGATGAAGGAAAGGAAATGAAGCTTTCTTATCAGAATGAAAAACATTGGGCATGTAAAAATCTAAATCGAATCCAGATACCTCGACCTGATTCCTTGAATCCTTTGTAGAATTTGGGGGACCCAAACAAAGAGGATAATGAACCGTCTGCATGAGCTTCACCTAAACCGTATGGACCCCTTCAGAAGATATAACTGCAAATGGGATATGGTCCCCTGTCAAGTATATCTAAAGGCTTGTTCTAAGCTTCACATAGGGACATTCTTTGGGATATTGACTTGAAAGACTTAATACTCAATCCCAGCCTGGTCTGAGGAAATTGAGAAATGATATTGCGATAGATCACCTGGGTATTCCAAATGATGACAGAAGTAGGTAAAGGTGCTCTGAGCGTTCTTTGAAAGCATCATTTTTTTATTTCGGGTTAACAGATACAAAGTGTACATGCCACATATTATTGATTCAACAGGGGAATTCCAGAGATCATTACACTTATTCCTGAATAACCACATTATGGGGTGGGCAACATAGCCAAAATATCATATCACATTATTTTTTTTTTGACGGGATGTCAGTATTTAACAGTATTTAATGTTTTTGAATGATAAAGTTTTAAATATGTTTTGATATGAACCTAGGATGGCAACAAATGAATTCTAACTGGTTATAATGGGCTTTCTCCATTCTGATTAGGCTATTTATACTCAACCAAACTAGGACCAAATTGACAGTGATGAAGTCCAATTTGTAAAACTTTTCATTTATTTATCACTGTATCAACATATCGTTACAGTGTTGTAAAAATCCATATCGGTATACCAGTATTCCAGATATATTGCCCAGCTCTAACCGCATTACTGACCATAATTCTGGGCGGGTCAATGGACCTGAAACAATGAGATGGTGAAACAATCACCTTTTTAAAACAATTTAAAAAAATAAAAACTGAAAAAGTACACAAAAGCTAGCATAGAATTGATGTGTGTGGTTTACCTTGCCATGGAGGGGACACACAAACATGGCCTAAAAACCACCCCAGTTCTCTCTAGCAGACACTACAGGAAAAGACAGACTGAGCCTCTGCAGGCCAAGTCTCCCTGAACCACCTGCTATGAAAGCGTTTTCTGTCATTGGGAGAAAGCATGCTGCACCACTTATTCTCTGAAACAAGAGAGAAACATAATACTATTATTTTGTAAGTAGTGCCACACTGTGACTAAGAGGCGTAATTGCAGCCTAGGAAAATCTGCCTCAGGTGCTCTTGACATTCCTTTGTGATTTATGTAACTCAAAAACACTAATGTTAGCCTGAAAACCTTAAAGGTGAACCCTTGTTGAATATGATCTCTGTTCCAAGGTAATGAATAGGTTCTTACTGTGATGGAATTGTGAAACTGATGTTTCAGTATCTAAGCCTATTTTAGCCCAGTGTTTCAGTATCTAAGCCTATTTTAACCCAGTGTTTCAGTATCTAAGCCTATTTTAGCCCAGTGTTTCAGTATCTAAGCCTATTTTAGCCCAGTGTTTCAGTATCTAAGCCTATTTTAGCCCAGTGTTTCAGTATCTAAGCCTATTTTAGCCTAGTGTTTCAGTAACTAAGCATCTATTTGATATTTTCATGAAATAAATATACAAGAGATTTGTAATAGAGATCTCTTTATTATAGTGCATTTCTCAGATGTTACAAGATGAGTTAAAAAAGCTAAAAACAAAGGGAAATCCTTAATTAAAAGAAAATACATATGCACACACACCTTGTGTCATTTGTACAGAAAATGATCTCAAAATGAAAGCTTCACATCTGAACAAGGGTAGCTAACTTAAATTGTCAATAAATAAATGTTCATCCAGAAGTTCATATACACTTTAATTACTTGCCATATGCCGGAAGTGACGCTCATCATTCAATTTAATGGGTTTTCTTTCAGCACTAAACTCTACAATATCATTACAAAAAAAGGCCAAAAATAAGATTAGAGTTATTCATTTGTTGAAAACCATTTTCTGGAACAATTCATAAAAGAAAAAGAAGAAAAGATCTAATTGTCCAGTTGTACACAGATACAAGGGTAAAGGTCAGTCCTTCCCCCAAGAGGTCAGTGTGGGGCTGGGACCTTAGGGTCATCTTCAATCAGCAGGGGGTGTGTACAGTACAGTGTACTAAGGGTTTCTCAACTAAATTAGCAGTAGCCTTTGGAATACATGGGATGTACAGAAAACCATTTTGTCAGTTATGGTATACATTTTGAAGCTGTGTGTTGATGTGAAGAACAGCCGCAGCTTAAATTTGCACATGGTGACTGTCTGCTGGTGTAGTTGCTATGGTGATGCTGATGGGAGAGAGTTGTCAATGAGAGCACTGCTGATGTGAGCTTTCCCCCCGCTGCATGTTGTAAAGAGGTTGATGAGGCAACCTTCCATGGTCTAGTTACAGTACTATTGTATTATAGTGCAAGCTGGTCATGTTTCACATGGAGCAAGGGAATATGTGACTACCTGTGCAGAGGAACCGGGATAACTAACCCTGATGACACAAAGGTCAAACAACCTGGAAAGCCCCGCATAGGGTGTGTTAACAATTCAGAGTTTGGATTGTAGGCTGAAGTAAAGCGTAATGCATTGAATGCCATGAGAGCTTGATAACAACACAGCACTATGAGGAATTGGAGAAGAGTGCCATGTTAGCTCAGCTGAAAGTCAGTGGCGGCTGAAGGAAGGACGCTAAACAGGGGTTTAATGTAATGTCTGGAATGGAATCAATGGAACGGTATCAAACATATTGAACCACATTTGACAGTTCCATTATGCCATTCCAGTCATTACAATGAGCCCATCCTCCTACAGCTCCTCCCACCAACCTCCTCTGCTGGAAGTGACCCATCAGGCCCACCCCATGCCCTGCAGAAAAGCCCAACTCTGCAGCAAACATCCTAAAAGCTAACCCAAACACAACCAGCCCTTCATAAGTCAAACCCAAAGGATCCTAAAGCATTTTGATTGAAAGACTGCACACCTGGCTCCTCAGCTCATGCTAGACCAAGGGAACCAGGTCATCTGTACAAAAAAGAACAATGTAAACAAAATATAATAAAAAGGAAAAAAGTAGACAACAGAAAATGTAATGAGGAGAAAGCCAGAGTGGGAGCAACTCTCAAAAGGCCTCGCTGTTCCAGTGGACAGGAACGGTGCTGAAAACACCCAACTAATCCCATGTACACTAGCAGAGCTGTGGCTAGCTACACTCAACTACACTGACCCTCTGTCTAGCATAGGTAGTATAGTACTACACAAACACACACACAATTTATTGCGTTTTCCATACCCGGCAGTAAGGATCTTTCACTCAATCAAAACATTATCAATGATCTCACAAGGCCCTGTGAAAGGAACATCACTTAGTGGTGTTAGCCACCAATAAAGATGCAGCGTGATAGAGGCCATCACTTCTGATCCTAGAGGGCAGCAGGGTCAGCAACTGGTCACCATGGTTACCTTTTGGAACAACAATTTAGTGACATGGAGCCAGCAGACAAGTATTGCTCCATTCTAATAAACCGAAAACAATAGTAACAACTAATTTCAGTCAGTAATGTCTAGCAAACAGCTGACCCTAAAGTCCTGCAGGTCTTATCAAGCATCACCATCATTCAGGCTAAGGTGGAAACGAGTGGACGAGGGGCATGGTGACATCACTAATATGTTGTGCTTCAATTGATGTTTGAGGGTTAGGACAGCGACTGAATGCTAGCTAATAATTTATTAGCTAGTGTTCCTAAGACAGCCAGAACAATACAGCATGATTTTCCAAAGAATGCAAAGAAGGATCTAGGATGGAAAAGCTATTTTTATTTGGTCTTTTTTCCAACCTGATACAGGTTACATTGAGATTTATTTCATGGTGTGGGGTCTCAAACCAACAGTTTAACAAGAGTGTCTGACAGATCGCAACACTACTGGATGTAAAATCAAAGTTGTTTTTTTAATCTATAAACTTTATTCATTTTTCAGATTACACATAAGACTTAGCATCCTGGGTCTTTCTTTGCCTTGTGAAAACCAGGGTGTCTTAAGAGCCACTGACGGGTGGGGCAGGAGGGGAGGGGTGGGGGGGATGCTAGAGTTAGCCATGCTGTCATTTCCATGGGTGAGTGAGTGACTGTTGAAGGCACAGCAGGGCTGCTCCCACTCCCGGCTCACACACATGCACCCACACATACATACACATTAAGATCCACACAAACACTTGCACTCTCACACACACGCGTATGTGGGGTATCACTGGTCAAAGCCCCAATGGTTGGAGGGGATGGAGTGAGAGAGGCGGGAGGAGAGAGGGGCTGGGACCAGCGCTGTCGCCCATAACACACTGCGCAGACAAAGACGCAGACAGATGGCGGAATGGTGGATCACTTTTGCGTTCTTTAGCTGGTTGGAGAGCCAGTCGAGGCCCTCGTAGAGCCCGTCCCCACTGGTAGCGCAGGTGGCCTGGATGTACCAGTTACGCTGGCGCAGGGAGTGCAGGCCCAGCTTGTCTGTGATCTCCGCTGCGTTCATAGCGTTGGGGAGGTCCTGAAGAGTGGAGAGAAAAGGGTTAACCCAGGAAAACATGCGTCTGCAACAGACCTTCACAAGCCATCTTAGTATTAGAGGTCGACCGATTAAATAGGGACGATTTCAAGTTTTCAAAATCGGTACTCGGCCTTTTTGGACCCCGATTATGGCCGATTACATTGCAATCCACGAGGAAACTGCGTGACAGGCTGACCCCCTCTTACACGAGAGCAGCATCAAAAGGTCCTTGTGGCTGCAAGGAGCCAAGGTAGGTTGCTAGCTAGCATTAAACCTATCTTATAAAAACAATCAATCTTAACCTAGTAAACTAGTGATTATGTGAACTCGCTTGTCCTGCGTTGCATATAATCAATGCGGTGCCTGTTAATTTATCAACGAATCACAGCCTACTTCAACTTTGCCTAACGGGTGATGATTTAAAGCACATTTGCAAAAAAGCACTATTGTTGCACAAATATACCTAACCATAAACATCAATGCCTTTCTTAAAATCAATACACAGAAGTATATATTTTTTAACTTGCCTATTTAGTTAAAAGAAATTAATGTTAGCAGGCAATATTAACTAGGGAACTTGTGTCACTTCTCTTGCATTCAGTGCAAACAGTTTGAGCCGCCTGGCTCGTTGCGAACTGTGAACTAATTTGCCAAAATGTTACATAATTATGACATAACATAGAAGGTTGTGCAATGTAACAGCAATATTTAGACTTAGGGTTGCCACCCGTTCGATAAAGTAGGGAACGGTTCTGTGTTTCACTGAAAGAATAAACGTTTTGTTTTTGAAATGATATAGTTTACGGATTTTACAATATTAATGACCAAAGGCTCATATTTGTGTTTATTATATTATAATTAAGACTATGATTTGATAGAGCAGTCTGACTGAGCAGTGGTAGGCAGCAGGCTCGTAAGCATTCATTCAGACAGTACTTTACTACGTTTGCCAGCAGCTCTTAGCAATGCTTGTTGCACAGCGCTGTTTATGACTTCAAGTCTATCAACTCCTGAGATTAGGCTGGCAATACTAAAGTGCCAATAAGAACATCCAATAGTCAAAGGTATATTAAATACAAATGGTAGAGAGAAATAGTTGATGCGTCATAATTCCTATAATAACTATAATCTAGAACTTCTTAACTGGAAATATTAAAGAACTGGGAATTTGAACCACCAGCTTTCGTGTTCTCATGTTCTGCGCAAGGAACTTAAACATTAGCTTTTTTACATGGCACATACTGCACATTTACTTTCTTCTCCAACACCGGGTTTTTGCATGATTTAAACCAAATTGAACATGTTTCATTATTTATTCGAGACTAAATTGATTTAATTTATGTATTATATTAAGTTAAAATAAGTGTTCATTGTTCATTCAGTATTGTTGTAATAGTCATTATTACAAATGTATATATTAAAAAAAAAAATTGGCAGATTATTCGCCATTGGCTTTTTTTGGTCCTCCAATAATCTGTATCAGCGTTGAAAAATCATAATCGGTCGACCTCTACTTAGCATAGAGGGAGTCCATTGTATGACCTTGAGTTTAACTACTAGTATCTGCAAACCACATGAATAATAATACTGTACTACCAATTACAGATGCAGTTTACTGGTGAAGCCTTGGGCTGTGTTAACACAGGCAACCCAATTGTGATCTTTTGCCCAATTAGTGATCTGATTGGTCAAAAGACCAAATTAGTGGAAAAAGAGACCACCTGTTAGTCTCGCTCTGCTCAGTGTAAAATTGCGCTCTGATTCCATTTTAAAGAATTCGACGCACAGCTCACGCAGAGAAAACTTGATTGAAGTGGCCCACTCTTTACGTGTCAAGCTAAATTTACATATCCAGTGTAGCAGGTAAAAGAAACTACTGTTTTCCTGGCGCACTAGTGTCTCTCCCCAGTTAGTCAGTTCACCTGTTTGTTAGCGAACACAAGAAGCACAGCGTCCCTCAGCTCATCCTCAGCCAGCATCCTTGTCAGCTCCTCCCGCGCCTCGTTCACTCTCTCCCTATCGTTACTGTCCACCACAAAGATTAGACCTGGGAGAAGCAGAGGGAGAGAAAGGATGGAGGGTGAGGAAAACAAAAACATTTACCTGGGACAGTCTTTACTCAAAAAGTCAGAAATAGTGAAGATGGTGCTGAGGGGGTTCTGGTGAAAGTGTCCACTCACCTTGGGTGTTCTGGAAGTAGTGCCGCCACAGAGGCCTGATCTTGTCCTGACCGCCCACATCCCACACAGTGAAGCTGATGTTCTTGTATTCTACCGTCTCAACGTTAAAACCTGAGAAAGCGAGAGAGATCAGTTTCGTCAGAAACCTAAGACACTAACATTCCAAGAGGCTGTGTGAGATGACATATCAGCAATCCCAAACAGGCTCCTTTAACACAAATGCCTGCATGAAATGCCTTTGCTCAAATGTAGCTGCAAATTAAAATGTATATTTGAATAAAATATGCAAAGTGAATGAACATCTACTGGAATATGTAATGTCATCAGCCTTGTGTTACATTCATATAATGCAACATTTATTTCAGGGGGGCTGTTGAGCGCCATTCATTCCTATATTTAAAAGTCACTTAATCCCTATGACAACAGCCACATTGCAGGATGTTGCCTGCCTGCGGGAGCTCTGCAGCTGATGCAGGCAGCTACTCTGGGCATGTGGGCAGTGATCAGGGTTCGGATGAGATGGGGACAGAGGGAGTACATGGCTGTACGTATGACATTCATTTCCACTCCCCTACGACTAAACAAACGGGAGCCTAGCCCTCATGAAAATCACATGGAGCAAGGTATTGGAGGAGTATTGGGGAGCATTTCAGGAGGGTTTTGTACCTAGGTGAGGAGTGTGTGATGAGAAGGGGTAAAAGGGATAAGGCTAAGCTACTCACCGATGGTAGGGATTGTGGTGACGATCTCTCCCAGTTTAAGCTTGTACAGGATGGTGGTCTTGCCGGCAGCATCCAGCCCTACCATCAGAATCCGCATCTCTTTTTTACCAAAGAGATTCTTAAACAGGCCTGCAAACATGTTCCCCATCTTGGCTAATCTGGAGGAAGGGAGACAGAAACCAAAACGGTTAAGCTAGTAGTGGTACAACATTCATTGTGCTTATCACCGGGCTAAACCGTTCGTGTATATGTGTGTCCACGTGTTCGGTAACACAAACGCTTGCTGACGTATGTGAGCAGTGTGGATGAAATGATTCATTAACGTTAAAATATTCTGCACAGCTCCCGCATACGTGGGTGGTGTGGGATTGGTGTAAAACAACACATTTTTTATGAATCCATTTATAAATGTATATACTGGTTCCCATCCTTGGTAATTTCATTATGATTTTTGACCTGTGAGGCTAATAATGTCAGGCTAAGCTTCCTTATCTCTGATAAAGGGTAACCACGGAGAGTAAATTCATGAGGGGGAGAAAAAGTGCTGAGAAAAGCATTCAGTCGCTGTCTGTGTTTATTTTGCGTGTTAACAATGGGCCCTCACAGCGGCGCCTCTGAGTCTCACACCACACACGAGCAGGACTCAGTGTTGTTCTGAGTGGCAGGCAACTGTTTACCCATAGCCGGGAGCAGAGAAGTGGATCACATGACTGGCAGAGCACTGACCAGAGACATGATCCAGAGGTAGAGGCTGGTTACAACATAGCGCCACCTGAACACCTATTGCCCAACACCCACCAAGCAAGAACACAAACCGGCTCTGTAACAGCAGCCACAACGATTAGAATGCAATAGCCCAGTCAGTCCCAAATAGAAGCCTACATATATGTCTAACAACACCATATAACTAATTCATGTTTTTTTTAAACATAACTTTCTCACTGTTGAAATGCGTTTCTAAATGTACACGAGTCTTTCCACCAATTTGGTGCCTTTTGAGAAGTGTAACTTTCACAATTTCAAATAAATGAAAAAATACAAATAAAACTCTCTCTCAAGAGGTAAATTTTGTTTTTATAAGCAGTGCCTAACTTAGTGCAAAAATAAAGTAACAGGGTTGATGATTTCTTCTTACATCACCCATAACATTTGGGGTGGCAGGCCTAGTGGTTAGAGTGTTGGACTAGTAACTGAAAGGTTGCAAGATCAAATCCCCGAGCTGACAGGGTAAAAATCTCTCGTTCTGCCCCTGAACAAGGCAGTTAACCCACTGTTCCTAGGCTGTCATTGAAAATTTGAATTTGTTCTTAACCTTTTTGGGATAGGGGGCAGCATTTTCACTTTTGGATGAATAGCGTGCCAGATTGAACTGCCTCCTATTCTGTCCCAGATGCTAATATATGCATATTATTATTAGTATTGGATAGAAAACAAACTGAAGTTTCTAAAACTGTTTGAATGATGTCTGTGAGTATAACAGAACTCATATGGCAGGCAACAACCTGAGAAAGAATCCAAACAGGAAGTGAGAAATCTATTTTCAAAACAGTGCCTATTGAAATCTCAGTGAGATATGAATGAGGATGCACTTCCTAGGGCTTCCACTAGATGTCACCGTCTTTAGAAACTGGGTTGAGGATTCTACTATAAAGGAGGGGCTCTTTGAGTGAGTGGTCTGGCAGAGAGCCTCGGTCTCATGACGCGGGCTCCCGACAGAGTTTGCTCTCGTTCCAATGCTTTTCTTCAGACAATGAAATTCTCCGGTTGGAACCTTATTGGTGATTTATGTTAAAAACATCTTAAAGATTGATTGTATACATGATTTGACTTGTTTCTACGGACTGTAACGGAACTTTGAGTTTTTGTCTGGAGGAAGTGCTCACGCCTGGATTACTGGGCTGAACACGCTAACAACAAGTGGCTAAATTATGGGCTTTATGGAACAAATCAGTCATTTATTGTGGAACTGGGATTCCTGGAAGTGCCTACTCATGAAGATCAAAGGTAAGTGAATATTTAGTGTTTTTTCTAGCATCTGCTGACGCTAAAACGGCAGATATTCCTCTGGCTGTTTTGGGTTCTGAGCGCCGTTCTCAGATTATGCTTTTTCCGTAAAGTTTTTTTGAAATTGACACAGCGGTTGAATAGAGGTTAAGTCTTTAATTCTGTGAATAACACTTGCATCTTTTATCAATGTTTATTATGAGTATTTCTGCAAAATCACCAATGTTTTGGAATCAAAACATTACTGCACGTAACGCGCCAATGTAAACAGATTTTCAGATATAAATATGCACATTATCGAACAAAACATACATGCATTGTGTAACATGATGTTCTGAGTGTCATCTGATGAAGATCATCAAAGGTTAGTGATTAATTTGATCTATATTTCTGCTTTTTGTGACTCCTATCTTTGGCTGGAAAATGGCTGTGTGTGTTTTTGTGACTTGACTCTGAGCTAACATAATCATATGTTGTGCTTTAGCTATAAAGCATTTTTTTAATCGGGCACGATTGGTAGATTAACAAGATGTTTATCTTTCATTTGCTATATTGGACTTGTTAAAGTGTGAAAGTTACATATTTCAAAAAAATAATTCTAATAATTGAATTTCGCACGCTGCCTTTTCAGCGGAATGTTGTCGAGGGTTCCGCTATAGAAAGGTTAACTGACTTCCCTAATTAAATAAAGGTGTAAAAAAAAAAAAAGAATCCACTTATGACAGGTAAACTGTCACAGAAACATGTGTGCAACCAGGAGGGGCAATTGAATGCAAGCTTCACACAAAAAAATACATTGTTACAACATTTGTAGTCTATGGGTAAAAGGGTTGACATGTTGTGCTCGACCCACTCAGTTTTGCACCACAAAATTGCCGAAAAGAGTAGAATCAGCGCATCTGCTTTTACTCTAAGATATTACTATTAAATGTTCAATGTTTTAAAAGCCAGTATCACCATATTAAAAAGAGTTAATTTCACATAACAGGGTTGAGGGACATAAATTAATCACATAAATAATCTTCAGAAATAACTGTCTAGCAAAAATGACTAGGGCTTTACAATGATGCTGAACCATGAAGACGTTTAGGGATTAAGTGGGTTAGAATTGTCATAAGTGAGAGTTGACAGAGCGATGTCAAAATGCTGCATTTTGGCACTTTAGTAGATTTATTGAATTCTCCATGTTGTCTATAATATTAAAGGGCATTTAATATAACAGGCTTTTAAAATACAATATTGGTGCACAATTTCTAATTAAATTATTGAAGGGTCACAAAAGGCACTCATGGAATGACCCACAAATGTATCAATTGTTGACTTTCATTTTTAATCAGGCATATTCATTGCAATAACAATCCATCCTATCATTCAATATGTTGCCAAGCACATCGCAGAATCATGTGATTTAAGACATGGCCTATGATGAAACAGGCTCACTACATCAGAAAAATAGTGTATCCTAAACACCATGATAAAAACAGATTCATATTTGAGACAAGTTAGCGGTCTTAATAGAAACTGGACAAGAGTAGGGGACGATGGGACCGCATGATTTTTAAAAGACCCATACAGGTGTTGTTGGTGAAACGTAGAGCATGCAGGCTGAGCTCAAGGAAAAGCACACAATGAGGCCAGTGATGTGGCGAATATAGGTCAGCGCTCAGAGGAACCAGAGTACTGGAGGCTGGATATGGGAGAGGTAACAACACACCTGTAAGCAGAGACACACTGCTGAATTAACCAGGAGAGAGACAGGGAAACAATGATCCTGTCATACCAAAAACAGGCTATTGAACACTCAGGTCTTTCTCCAAAAGACACAAACGACTTTTAAAATAATGGAACATTTTGCTACACAACTCTGATCTTGTGCAAAACACCTCCCACTAACACATGCCTACAAATGATAGCATAAGAAAACACCAACACAGTATTATTACACTCCTTCAAGACAATTGTGTGGCAAATGGTATAGAAATTAATATAATTCATAAAGGTGTTCTTTGGTGGAAACATGCTAAAGCCATTTACATATGACATGCCCTAGCACTTCTGAAATAAACTATACGACTGTAGGCAAACAAAAGCTAGGAGGGGTGTGATTTGAGTTCTAACATCATGAACACAGGGAGTTGTCAGTTTCACAAAGTGCCTTCCTGGATTCAGAATGTGACAAAGAATCTAGCTCTAGCCAACAGACATTCCATAGAGGGAAGTTTCAGAACTAGAAAAGCTCATAGCTTGCAGATTTCTAACAATGACATCACAACAATGGCAGCTCATTTGAGTCAGGATTGTCCACCCTGCTCCTCAACTAAAGCAAAGAGGAAGTACTCAGAATGCATCATCCTCTGGGAAAACAGGAATGATAGGGGAGGGGTATGGGAAGCCAGCAGCAAGTCATCAGAGAGTAGTTAAGTGAACTTATCACAGTATGCATGTGATAAAGGCTGCCTGAGGTGGAGTATTTTTGGGATGCATCGACAGTCGGTGTTAATCTATCAAAACACACATCGTCCCTATGACAGTCACTAGAATTCAAATGTGGCAGACGGGACTTTTTGCACTTGTCCTGAACAATCTTTGAAAAACATTTTCAGCAACACATTAATATTGAAGGAACACTAGGAGCATCAAGGAGGCTCATTTTCTGGTTGGACAGGCAAATAGTGGACATTTTTCTTTTAAGTCTAGCAATGTTTTTCCATAAGGGAAAGTTGGGCATGATGGGGTTATCCTGCTACACTGGTTGTTTGATCAGCCCCTCATCAGGACCTGAACAAAGTAGGAAAATCTGCCAGAGATTCCTGGAGAACTCAATGTTGGAAAATGGAAATGTATGGAAGACAGACATGGGTGTCACAGTCATAAAGAACACTAAGATGAGTGTAGCTTTGTATGCATCACACACTATTTTGCTTCAGTTGTCTGTCCATTAAAATGACTTTGGTCTAACATAAGGGTTTAGCTAGTTAGCTACATTAATTTGTAACACACTAGCTAGTGACTAACCATGTGACCCGTTCAGTTTGAAGACTGACAAGTTTCCAAAACCAAATGTAACCATCCAGTACCAGCAGTTACGCTAGCTAAAGCTTCCTGGCACAGTTTAGTTACCCAGCTAGATGGTCGTGGTGGTCTCTATGGCCAAGTTGACCAGCCTGTGGGTTAAACGGTAAGGTAACTACATTGATTTAGAGACGTGTTTAACGTTGGTTAGCTAGTTAAACGGCGGACGACTCAAATCTCAATCCACGTAAATTAACGTTACGCAGTCAGAAAATAGGCGTAGCTAGCTAACGTCAATTGTGCTAAGCGAAGCTCGACATAATGACTCAAAATAGGAGGAAGCTGAATGTCCAATCACAATGACCAGCGAATACTTACTGACACAATTTCAGTAAAATTAGCGGAATAATATTCTCACGACTTTTACAGGTCGTGAGAATATAATGCCGGGCGAGCTAGCTAACGTTAACTAGCTATTGACGGCAGATGATCCTCGTTTGGTTTGAGTCTACGCAGGGGGATTCGTTGTCAAAGCTTGCGGTCAACCGAAAGCAAATAAGCAATCGTTTGCATTCCAGATCCATGAAAAAAAAAAATACTATAAATTACATATATATATTGCTACGTTGAATACATGTTTTACCTTTTAGTGGCGGTTTCTCGATCTTTCTTTTACGCTCCTATTCACCGCTAACAACAAAATGGCGTCTTTCACAAGTGTCAAGAAAGCCGCGTCATGGACGTTGCACATCGTAAAATCTTCACCAATCATATTATCCATGCAAGTCACAAAAACGTACCTTGCTGTGCTGCGGACCAATCGATGAAACAACATTTAATGTTGAGGGCGGAGTTTACAGAAGGCCCTCCTCCAGTTTGCCCTACAAACTGAAAGACCAGTCAAGCTTCCCGTAGGATCAAGCATCCCCGCCTCTTCCCCGCCCCATATTTCCGGCTTCAATGGAGACAGGAGAAATTTGCCACTGGCCCAACCCATCATCATTGGGGAGGATAGCAAACAAAACAAACCGGTTGCAATGGTTCAATCCAGAAGAATTGAAAAAACGTCCGGAAAATAAAGGACCATGGGTGTGTATAGCCTTATATTATATATGGCAAGCAAGTGCTGCCTTATATGCCTTATAGCTAGGCCACTTGCCTATAATGTCATAGAGATTATCATCTCAATCAATAAGCAACAGCCTACAATTTACATTTCTGATCAAATAATTCCAGCCTGTTTCTGTCATTCATCTTTTAAACAGCCTGAACGAGTCAGAGCCAACATCATAGAAATAGGAATTATAATACAAATTAAGCAATTTAATGGGATCTATATGGCCATCACTAACATGCAAGGTCTACAATGACAGCTCGGTCTATAGGGCCAACATGTTGGTAACTGGAGTTGGGGGCCCCTGGAGGTGGGCAGAGGGGAGAAGTGGGTTGCAAGGTTCAAGGTGCATCAGGGTTCAAGCGTTCATCAAGGTTGTTGGGGTCATCGTTAAAGGCTCACAGTGTGTGTTGTTCATATTAAATCCACTAGATGGGGCCGTCTCCATGTTGCTTCATAATGTCCCAATGAAATCAAAGCCAATAGTTTCCGTTTACTTGTTTCCTTTCCATAAATCAACCACTCTGAAATTATAGACATATGCCTATGTGAGTGAAATATCATCAGTTGGAAGTTTGTCCACCTTTCATGTGTTTGTTCTCATGGTTAGCTAATTCAGGTGGTTGTCCGGTTCCCTCAGTTATGCAGGTGTCAGCACTGAGCAGACAACTAGATCTTTGATTATCCATTCATCCACATGGTGATTGTAAACCAGAGTTGTTGTTGTTGCTGTTGGACATGAAGTGAACAAAAGGGATTTTATATGAAATGGCTTATGGACTGAGACATCATGGGTGGTAGGCAGATATATCTACAGGTGTCATGAAGCACAGAATATCATTTAATTAGGGGGTATAAACCTTGAGATGCATTACATTAAAATAAAAGCTTATTGTTGATGTTTGTCTGTATGTGTTTTTGTACAGTATTACTTATTCACCGTGACTAGGCAGTGGGCAATGCCACTTGTCATTAGTTTGTGTGTTGTCTAGGGCTGTCTATCCCACAATGTGTTCCTTCTCCTTGCAGGTGTTTGGTCAAGCGCCCACGTGAGCATAAATATATTACAAAATAAAGATGTTATTCCAGTTTGAGTACAAAAACGGTTGTTTTCCCTGTTGCTATGAAACAGTAAGTAAGAATCAAAGAAAAAAACACTGTTAGGTAGGGAAAATTAGATTGGTGGTTTTGTAAACATTATGACCAAAATGAAAATAGAGTTATCAAGAAGGAGACAGACCATCAGCGAGTCTTTGCTGGCAATGGAAAATAGTCAGCAAGCAATGGTGGAGATTCAACTGTAAAAAGTATGTATTGCTTAATAAATGCCTATGTAATCCTATACCTATAAACCAAGATCCATTTTTTCTATAACAAGTGAATCTGCATCTTTGTATTTGTAGGCTATGTCTACCTTCTCAGGCAGCTACAGAACTTCTTAAAGGAGCACAGTTGGTTATAGTCATTCTATAGCCAGCCATCCTATAGCCTATAGTTATTCTGGTATATGCCCATACACTTGCCACTGGTGTATCCACCATAAACATGGCACAGTAGATCTGTCAGTGGGTAGAATGAAAATGCACCAGCAAGTTTGAATATGAGGCACAATAATGACAAAACCCAACGAATGCTCATCACAGACAGGTAGATTTGCTACCTGTCACTTCCATCTAAGTGGGGGCGTTTCCATGGTTGGGGTGGGACGACAAGGGAGTCCAATGGGCGTGTGGCACGATGATGCGCTCCCCAGAGGCCTTGCCTCCCTTGGGACCGCGCCTGCCGCAGTGGACCGAAGTTTGTGTGGGCCACTTAGAGGTGAGCCTGCCAGACGGCACAGACTTTCCCAGTGCAGAATCAGCGAGATGAAGAGCAGCGTCGACCCGTCATCATGTGCTCTAGGCTCCCAAGGACTGCCTGCCTACTGCGACTCATTGAGCTCTGCATCCTCCTCTCGCACACTGCAGCATATTTTGGGTCAGCCACAACTCTTTTACTGTTTTGTCTCTGAAGATTTATTGTCTTTTCCTTACTTCTAACATATACAGCAGATCGATGTCTGTAGGAAATAATGCATGTGATGCGACGTACATTGCCTGCCTTATGATGGAAGCCCAGCGTTCCATGACTATCGTGCGCAATTACGCACGAGACCATAATGTAGGACTGTAAATGTTGACTTGTTTGGATGTTCAAATCCACAGAGATTTATGATTGCATTTTTCTGCTATCTAAAAGTAAACAAAGTAGACTAGTTTACAAGGCTGTGTGACAATTTTTCAAATAGGCCTACATCCTTATGATACCACTACATTTTAATAATATTCTTGATGATTATTCATTTGCCAAATAAGTCTCAGAGCAGAATATTTGAATATTTAAGATAGCCTTTGTATAATCTATGACTTGCTGTGAGTGTGAATGGTTTCTCACGGTCTCTTGAGCTCTCGAGTTTGGCACCACCTCAATTCTCTCACTTTTTGGCAATAGTCGAAATTTGTATGAGGGAGCTCATTTGCATGCATAAACAGATTTGTTTTAATATTTGATTTTAAAATTAGAATCCTACACTCCATTTTTTTTTTACCATTATCGTGTGGTTTTATTGGGCACATGTGGGTAGGACAGACGAAGTCAAATATAGGCTGATATGTGCGACATTTTGATATGACTTACTACGTTTATACTTAATTGCGCGTATACCTATGTGTGTTGTTAAAAGCTTGTAGAGTCAGCAAAAACGATACATATTGTTTCTATTTCTAGGCTATGGCTCTATAAACAAAATGTAATTGTTATGGACACATGTTATAGAAATGACTCTGGAACAGCATGTTTTCTTTATTATTTATAGGTTTATAGGTTTATATTCTCTTGATAAGATTATTTATATGACATTTTCCTTTTGAATTTGGTAACGTCAGTGATAACTATACTGCACTGAATGTATACATTTGTCTCCTTTGAAAGACTGACAGGCCGAGAGCCCTTGGTCTTTTTACCTGCCCCGTTCTCCAATGAACCCCCAACGGGAAAAGCTCACCTAAAACAATGCGAGCAGATGACCCTGGCCCGTAGGCAGAAACGACTGTGTCGCCGCGAGCCGGGTTTGGCGGAGACGCTGCGTGAATCAGTGCGCCTCAGCCTCTTGGAGTGCCGTTATCAATTCCGGAACGAGCGCTGGAACTGTAGCTTGGACGGCCGCGGGAGTCTTCTGAAAAGAGGTGCAATAATATGTCATCAATTCACAGAGTTCCATGTATTTACACACAGAGAGATATGAGGGAAAGATTTCCATCTGGAGGGACGCATCATGGGAAGCATGTAAACATGTAGGCCTAATAGCCTAGATTGATGTTATGTTGTGAATATCGTAAGGTTCAAATTACTACTTGATGATGCAAATGATTTCTCAAGTGCAACAATGC
Source organism: Oncorhynchus tshawytscha (assembly GCF_018296145.1). Classification (NCBI taxonomy): domain Eukaryota; kingdom Metazoa; phylum Chordata; class Actinopteri; order Salmoniformes; family Salmonidae; genus Oncorhynchus; species Oncorhynchus tshawytscha. The sequence continues at coordinate 9,689,160 of NC_056455.1, forward strand.
AATTGATTGAAAATGTATGTATATTGAATTGATAAATTGACTGTTGTGGGGTAGTTGAGTGATCTCAAAATAATGAGCCATGCTAAACTCTAGTCTATAGCCTACAAAAAAAAAACTCCACCACCCTTATAAAATAATTTTAGAGCATGGTTATGCTATCAGCACGAAGAGCCATGAACAGGTCAGCATGGAGTTAATTAAGGGCTGAAGAGCCAAAAAGCCCGGTGCGGCGGGGCCTACGATGGACCAGTGGTTATTTATATCTCCCCAAACCGCCCAGTTACCAGAGGAAAAGGGCGACGTGATTACTCACTTTCATCTGGGGGAAAAAATCCTTCCTAGTCAAAATAAGAATTAATTGGGTTAAAATACATCATAGCGATGTCTCTGGGCTAAGCAAATAACAGTGCGAAATCATGACCAACTCTGGTAACAGTCAGCAGACGAAATCATGACACAACTCTTTAAATGGAACACTGGAGTAGAAACATGGGAGTAGAATGTAACCAAAATATGTATCTCATGAGCTTGGATGATAGTCTAGTCTTTGCATGTCTGGGCCTAGCCAATTTATGAGGAGTAAACAACATTTAAAACAAATTTTTATATAAAAAAAATTATTGTAGACTATTATTCATTGTTGATGTCATTTGTCTATTCCAGGCTTCAAGGAGACAGCCTTTCTTCTTGCGGTGTCTTCAGCGGCATTGTCCCACGCACTAGCAAAGGCTTGCAGCTCAGGCCGAATGGAGAGGTGCACATGCGATGACTCCCCAGGAATACAGCATCGTGAGGCATGGCAGTGGGGGGTCTGTGGTGACAACTTGAAATACAGCACCAAATTTCTCAAGAAGTTCTTGGGCCAGAAGAGGGTCAGCAAAGACCTGAGGGCACAGATCGACTCCCACAACATTAACGTTGGAATCCGGGTGAGTGAGTGTTGACGTGTGCATAAGCTCAAGCAAAACAACAAGAAGCCCATTAAGCATTTGTGAGTGACACTATTGTGGCATAAGTTCATTTTTTCAAAATAGAAGGTATAAGCCTATGCCAGTAGTGAGTAGTTTCCTCCCAAACATCATAAACATATCAGCCAATAACAGCTCAATTTTAGACCCACCAGCAGAAGACAAACCCAACACTGCTCATCATACAATGAACTCTTCAAACAGAGGCAGCAGGGACTGTGTGACTTTACCAGGTCTATCCACTGAGTCCTTGCCCATATATCTCATCCAGTGCCAGTAGTCCCACTCCCCCTGCATGGTGTCTCCCTTCCTGTAGCCCTGGTGGATAGATAGCTACTGGGCCTGGGCTGGTTGAGGCTGAAGGAGGCAGAAAGTAACAGGGATAGGAGAGGAGACAGACTGCTGTCAGATCCCTGTAGCCAGGTGTTCCAAGGCAGGCATGATAAAGCTTGCTGTGCGGGCCCACAGAAAATTAAAGGTTTCCCGTCAGAGAGAACAATTATAACTGTTGCCTCTTTTAATATACGAGCAAGCATTTTTTCCACATACTGTATGGCACTGAACTGTGCTCTTCTCCATAAATCCACAATGTTCATACGTTAACCACTATGTGTGTATTTGTGTGTGTAGCTTAGAAACAGCCAGCCCCAAGGCTCTTCCTCTTTACCTTTCAAACTGAGGCAGCAGGCCCTTCAGAGGGAGAGAGGGAGAGATACAAACAACAGGATGAACTAAAGTAGTCTATCTTATCTTATCTTTCTTTATTGAGTGTGGTGTTTTCCTCACCTTCCACCTATCCGGCTCAGTAGAGACCCGGAGGTGGTTGTTTTTTCACAACACCCCCCTCTAACCCTCATCCCTCAGTAATGTTCTGAGATGCCCCTGAGGGGTTCATACCTGTGTAGGGCGGAACTCGGCAGAACTCTTCAACCCTGAAGTAGCCCCTGGGTCTCCCCCTCCCCGTAAGGATGACCCCCATGCCGCATGACCTGTCTCTGGCCCCCACCCAGTTAGAGTCTCTCTGGCTGAGTGCCTCAGCGCTGGTACCCCCACCCCACCACCACCAAGCTCAGTGAACTTTTGAACGAAGGCATCCTTTGGCCTTCTAACCCAAACTCTCTAACTGTTTCAGCTTTTTAAACTCTTATGATCGTTTTCCGTGCACACACACACAACACACAAAGGACAGGGTGGAAAGATTCTGCTGTCTGTCTGTGATGCCTGTCTCTAATGCCTCAGGCTTCATAGGAGAGAGAGGAGAGAAGCAACGAGAAAGAGCTAGTTTCAACACATTGAAAAAACGAATCCGCAGGCGCTGTCTCAATGCGAGACGTCAGGTGAATGAAATACTGCATGCCGAACAGTCTCCCTAATCCATCATCTCAACTGTTCATACTGAGCTAAACTAAAGGATGACTAGCCCCATACCATCTGACCCCCGCCCCACCAACCCACCCTGCAGGAAACTGGTTCCCTCTGTCTAGATAGGCACCGAAGATAAGAGCCCAGTTAATGAATCAGACTGAAGAAACTGACATCTCACTCTCTTCCCCTCCCTCCTCATCACCCTCCTTTCCCCCCTACTTCATTTTCAGGCAGTGAAGAGTGGCCTGAAGACTACCTGTAAGTGTCACGGCGTCTCCGGTTCCTGTGCCGTGCGGACCTGCTGGAAGCAGCTGTCCCCGTTCCACGACACCGGGCGGCTGCTCAAGTTCCGCTACGACACGGCCGTGCGTGTGCTGAGTGTTACCAACGAGGCCACCGGGGAGACGGAGCTGGCGGCGCCGCGTCGCCATGGCCAGAGCCACCGGTCCACTGACCTGGTGTTCCTGGAGGACTCCCCCAGCTTCTGCAGGCCGTCACGCTACTCTCCCGGCACGGCCGGACGCTCCTGTGCCAAGGACACCAGCTGCCAGAGCCTCTGCTGCGGGCGCGGCTACAACACGGCCATGCACCTCACCACACTCTCCTGCCACTGCCAGGTGCGCTGGTGCTGCCATGTAGAGTGCCAGACCTGTGTCAGGGAGGAGGAAGTGTACACCTGCAAAAATACCTGAAAAGGGGGAGAGATGGAGACAAAAATGGGGAGAAAAAATGGGGAGAACACTGAGAGAACATTCAAAATGGCAGGACTAGAACCACTCAGACATTACTCTTGATAAATTAAAGGGTTTGACTTTTAAACATACCCTTACAAATGCCTGTTCTGAACTGAGAACTGTTTTGGGAAGCATGGAAATGGAACAAGGTCATAATGTTTTTGGTAGTTTGCCACTTGTTGGAATCGAACATGCGCTGTCTCCTCAGATGAGGCAGTATCAAGACCACTTTCTGCTTTGCTCTTACTGAATACACTGACATCACAGACCTTAAGTGAGAGGGAGAGAGGGTTGCCTTGCTGGACAGTTATGGGCAGGGAATGGGCTCTTCACCAGGTACTGGAATGGACAGTAGGTCACCATCATTATTTGGCAACATCATCTCTGTGAGAGCCCTGACAGTTCCATTGGTCCTGTCCTCTTGTCGGTCGGTTCCTTAGTCCGTTTGTCTTACTGCTACTATGCTGTAGTGCTTAAATCAAGATTTAGAGCATTTCCAAAGTGGCAGAAAATGCCAGAAAGGAATCTAGAGGCTCTTGACTTCTGTCTCCGTCTGCCTGGATGTCTCATTTGCTGTTTGCTTGTCTCTTTATTTGCTGTGAGAGCAGTCTAAGGGTTCATTCATTCATAATAGAAAAATGAAGCACTTATGTTGGCTATGTTATGTGTAGTACTTTACTCATTTGCTTTAAGGTGAGAAATGTATCTGGGTCAATACTGATATCCACCACACACCTTAAAAAGTCCCATTGAATCACTGGATGTCTGAATATGGAATGCTAGTACAGGTTTCCTATAATCACAGTGAGTTAGTATGTCATTTATGACTAAATGCAGTCATAGGTTTATTGTGTGGTAAAGTAGACCCGTTGTCTCTTGTGAGAATGTCTATGATAATACTACATGTTTTACATTGTTAATACAGTTAAAGGAAAAATGCAAAGGAAATTGCACTCAAACTAAGGGAAACTCCAAACACTGTCCATAAAAACGGCTATGCAAAGTTTTCTTTTGCTGACACTGTAAAGAACTTTGCTCTATTTTTTTTATTTATAAGTAGGCATGTCTGCACGCACTGTGCTGTGCTTTCAAGTGTGTTCCCCTGACCAAATCAAACCGTTTTCTCTACAGTCTAATTCAGGCACATCTTTGTTCTCTAATGTCTTTGAAATGGCCCAATCATGCTGCTTGTTTTCTCAATTACCAATCAGAGAAAATAGCAGTATTTGACTCCACCATTCCTCCAGCTCTCCATGCCAGACCTCTGTGTCTGTCCGTGGGTTAGGGTTGAAGGTCCATATCTGCCCCTAGGGTTTTAGGCACCCATTTATGTTCCAATATTTTTAACAATCGTTTCAGTTCCCTGTGCCAGTGTTTATTTTCTTGTTTATGCAGAGATAGAGTTATGTACATGGATATAACTGATATCAGCCTCAAAGCATATTAGACAGTGGAATCGTATATATCTCTACCTCATCTGGTCTTTGGGCAATTATCATAATGATTTATTTGCCTTGCAAATAGTTCCTTGTGTCTGTCATGAAACTAAAGTCAAACTTTTAGATCAATGTACAATTCCTTTAAACTGGGTCATAGCTGTATACTGTAACAATATGATTTACATTTTGACATACTGTATATTCTTATTTAAAAGCAATTCAAATAAATCAACATATACATTTGTAAAAAAATGTCTTTGTCTCCATTCATAGTTACTATAAGTAATGATCAAGCTTGTTACCTGTTACTATATTTTACTTTCTCATCTTAAAATGAAAGTACGGGTATGAAAGTAACTTCTCTTTCTTTCATCCTGATCAATTTGTCACCCTTTCTCTGTATGTCTTTCTCTCGCACACACACACACACACCAATCACAGAATCACAGTCACAAAAGCCACGGCCATACACCTGCCCTGAGCTCCACACACGAGCAGTCTCTCTCCAGCAAAACCACTTCCTGATTGTGCTGCTCTGCCCTCCTTTTCATCTGAAAGGACTGTGGTCTCAGTGCATCACTCTCAACCACCAACTGCCCAACACATGCAGGGGGAGGAGAGCAGCACGCACATACAGGTGTTCTGCCTCTGGCACGACAGGCCAGCCATGATGACAACAATAATGATGATGATGTCAAAGATGATGATGTAGAAGAATGTTGTCTGCAGAATGTTTTTTCCCCTTTGACCTCAATATACAGTGCGCCCCTCAAAGGGCAAAAGGTCATATGTAACACTGATGATTAGAAATTAAATATTCGTACCTGTGAGAGAAGGCTCTCCACTGGGAACCAAATCACACAAAGGCTTATTATTGTTTGAGATATTGCTACATTTACAGACTGTGTTGTGTCCTGGAGCTTTTGATGTTTATCTCTGATCACAGTGATTAGACATGAGCATTCTCTGCTCCAACATAATGAACTCTGCTCTATTAAAACATCCAACAGGTCACATGTTGACACAAGCAGACTGCTGGCTCATATAGGACCCCACATAATGACTGTTTATCAATATTTACCTTTATTACATAAAATTGCTTACAATAAGAGGGGGGTGAAGAGGGAGAGAGAGTGGGAGAGAAAGGACGGGAACGCAAGGACAAGACGGAAGGATGTGTCGTTGACTTGCGAGCCGGACGAGGGGCGAAACAGAGATATGGAGAGAAACATAAAGAGAGAGAAGTCGATGGAAGGATGAGACGGGGGGATCGTTTGGAGCCCAGGAGGCTGATCTCCTGCTGCTGCTGTTGTTGTTTTATAATGAACTCCTAAAGCCTTCATTTCCCCCACTGCCCTGAGTGGAGGGGGCTGCTGAGTCCACTGCCATCTTCTCACGCACAAGCCCCCAGGGACAGGACTGAGGCAGCTCAGAGTTGGGAGTCTGGGGAGCTTCAGAAAGGGGGGTAAACATACACGTGTGTGTGATTGTATTTCTATGTGCAGACTGAAAACAGCAAGGTAAGGGAAGATAATTGTTTTTGCATATGTGTGTGTGTGTGCACCTGTGGTTAGCATAATGAGAGTGGTGTTCGTGTGTGTTTATAGTCCCAGTGTTCATGTGCGAGTGTGTGAGGCTGGCCAGGAAGGCTGGATGTGCTCAAACTCTTCACTGTCATCCTGAAACACAACAGAGGCGTGAATGACATACACAATGTAGGGTGACGGTGGCAGTAACACTATCCTCCCTGTGTCTCTGTTGGCCGGGTTCAGTGGGTGGTGACTATGCTGGGCTGGGCTGTGGAAATGTGTCATGCTCTGATGGATGAAGACGAATTGAGCTCTGAGCCTGGACATTTTGATTCATGTATTTGTATGATACATTTGCGTTGCTTAGCGAATGCCCTTATCCATAGCAACATACACAGCTTTCAGGTTTATATATTACTTATTTGTACAAGTACAACAGATGTTAACTGGAGCATAGTGGGTTAGGTCGGTAGGTACCTTGCTCCAGGATACATACATACAGTGGGGCAAAAAGGTATTTAGTCAGCCACCAATTGTGCAAGTTCTCCCACTTAAAAAGATGAGAGAGGCCTGTAATTTTCAACATAGGTACACTTCAACTATGACAGACAAAATGAGAAAAAAAAATTCCAGAAAATCACATTGTAGGATTTTTAATGAATTTATTTGCAAATTATGGTGGAAAACAAGTATTTGGTTAATAACAAAAGTTTATCTCAATACTTTGTTATATACCCTTTGTTGGCAATGACAGAGGTCAAACGTTTTCTGTAAGTCTTTTGTTGTTGTACATATAGCAAGGTCCCCTCCTGTAATTTGAACCCTCGGGTCAAAAGTCTAGTCTCTGTCACATTTCCTCCTCTAAGGAGAGGGTACTGCAGGATAGCATCAGTGTGTATGCCCAAACCACCAAACCAGGCCACACCCTACCCAGCCCTGGCAAAATGGAAGTGGAAGGGATGAACAGAGCGATGGATTGGGTGAAGGAGAGCGGGAGAGAGAGAGCGAGAGGGTTGGGGAATACAGCATGGGGTAGGAATTTGGAATGTGAAATGACTAATGCAATTGCTCAACCCACAACAAGAACATGCAATGCCTAGAGCCATGACAGGGCTGAGTGCATACCTCTATGGAGGGGCCTACCACTGAAGTATAGGTGGCTGGATGGGGAGTTATTACTGGTGGTTGACTGGGAGGCTGTTGATGAGTCTGGATACAAATAGGTGTTAGGGTAACTTGTGCTGTAGCATGGGTGTCAGCAGAGGAGACATGGGCATTTTACTGATGACCTTGGAGGCAAAAGTGAGCTCTACTGAAGGTTCTACAGGTAGAACTCATGAAAGTCCCACTATGCTGTGTTTGTTTCTTGTATAACTCTGAGTTTTCTGACACTGTTTTCTGACACTGTCACGTCTCAAACAGTGCAGTTTTCCGTGCAGGGTTGAAGTAGCACCCTGAGGGAGACCGTGTGGTTCCTCGGAGACCGAGCCAAGGCCTCTGAGACAAGTACACAGAGGAGAGAAACATAAATAGACAGTAGATATGATGCAGGACAGATGACAACAACTGCTTTAGTGAATTCATTTCACACAGCAAAGATGCCTCCCATCCCCTCAGCCTGTGTTCGCCCCCCAACCCCCTCCTCAACTTTTGTTGCTGAGAATATTCCTTCACGGCAGGAAATGCAAATGTGTACTCTGCATTCAAGGTTAAAAAGGCTTTTAAAGTTTGTAATTTCCACTTTAAAAATGTCCGATTTGATTAGCCGTAACAAAAAAATGCATCAACTCCTTCAAAAATGTCCATGAATTATAATCCACATAATAATTCACATTTCCTGTTGCTGGCTGCAGGATTATTTTCCTGCTGGAGCAAACTTGCTCAAATTAAGATCCTACATTTGTAAGCTCTTGGCAATCCCTTCCTTCATGTCTGAGGGCTGCTGAGGGCTGGGAAACTGGTGGGGGAGGCTGTTCCCATGAGCCCCATGGCTGCAGTGGAGGAACACCTGAAGCACCAACACAGCTGTTTGCTCTGCAGCTAAGGTGATAGGAGACCACAATAAGCCCCCTTATACGTCCCTATCTGACTCTCCCTGTCTCCCACTTTCTCTCAGCTCCATGATGTGCACACACAAATACAAAGAAGCACAACACACACTACACTGACTCTCACACAAAACCCATACACATTCACATACACTACATACACACACGTGCATACCGACACAACCACACACACGTTTACACTAATCATATGCTGCTGCTACTCTGTTCTTTATTTTACTCTTATTATAATCTATAATCTGATATCTGGATGCCTAGTCACTTTACCCTGCCTTCATGTACATATCTACTTCAAATACCTCTGCACATTGATCTGGTACTGGTACTCCCTGTATATATCTCCATTCTTGTGTATTTCATTCTTCTTGTGTTACTATTTTTCAACTTTGCATCGTTGTAAAAAAGCATTTCACGGTTAAGTCGACACCTGTTGTATTCGATGCATGTGACAAATCAAATTTGACACACACACACGCAACAGTGTAGGCCTGACCTCCATTACAAGCACAAATAAAGCTTTCCCAGATCAACAAAGTCCAGAACAGGAAAATAGAGATAAGGTCCAGAGCTCTGTGTTCTCAACACATGACATCTGGTGCTGCTATGAACTCATACGTGTATTCATACTGTATGGGATATTTACATTCATGTGGTATCACCTGAAATTCTATTTGATTGTAAAACTAAGATTTTTTGTTGTTGTTGAAAGATTACCCTTTGTACAGATGTAGGATCTTATTATGAACCAGTTTGCTACACCAGGAAAACAAATCCTGCAGCAACAGCACATGTGAATTATTATGTGAATTATAATTAATGGACATTTTTTTGCCAGGCTTGATACATTTTTCGTTAGGGCATATCAAGTCTGACATTTTAAAGTGGAAAATACAAACTTTAGAAGACTTTTTAAACCTTGAATAAACTATACATTTGCATTTCCTGCTGTGTGGGAAAATTCTCAGCAACAAAAGAGTGATCAAATTAAGATCCTACATCTGTAAAATCAAACCTCTAAATTATTGGATAATAATCAAATATGTGGACACATAAAAGTGTTAGTTGCGATATCTCCATTTTCATCATAGAACCAATTCATTCATTTCAGTATCACAATTAAAGTATTCATCAATCTATCATCTATCTTTTCTTTTGACTTCCTCAAAACCACATTTTAAGACTCATTGACACATATGACTTGATGATGAGAGTGTGATTAAACCCTTGTGCATGACTGTGGGTAGGAAGCTGTCACTCTGTGTAATGCTATTGGCAGGCAGGGGAAGCCGGGTGAGGTGCTATGTTGTGCTCCTCTCTGTGCCATGTTGCTGTTTACCTTCTCTCCCTGGGAGAGCAGAGTGCAGGGAGACATCATGTCATCCAGTCATGGGGGTGGACATGATCTCTCATCCTCACCGAGACAGCAGAGCGGATGCTCCGGGGTCTAGGTGTCACCACTCCTAGGTGGTATGGCCACAGGGCTGTGTGTGTGTGTGTGTGAGGCTGACAGCTGCATGATCCACGCTCCCTGTGCTCTCTCAGGCCAGAAAGGCAGCAGGTAGAGGGGGGCGAGAGAAGGAGAGAGAAGGGGAGAGTGAGAATGAGAGACTCACCAATATCTTCAGGGCAGTCATTTCACCTCCTCCTCTCTCTGGGTGGGCGCGCCCCTCTCACCCCTCTCACCTCCACACACTGCTGTGCTCCATTACAGCCAAAGAGCAGAAACAAATGCCAGTCGAACCCCTCTCCTGGTCCCCATAGACAGAGACCTTATGAATTCTCCCTCTCTTTTTTGACAGGTACTCATCTGCTTTCATTCAACCTTTCATCACGGCTTCAAAGACAAACTGATAATTTCCCTCAGGAGAATGAGAAGATCAGTTGCCTTCCAAAAAATTACTGGTATCCAAACATCGTTGCCCTGAAGCAATTTAGCTCGTCATAATTGGGCTCTTCATTTTGTCTCTCCGGGTTTATGATTGTAGAGTTATAATGTACTATTTTGCCTGAGAAGGATCGTTCAGTGCATTAAATATAAGTGATTTAATAACATATAATTTTCCCTTTATGTTTAAAACAAAGGCATAGGGGACTCATTCAGTGGGATGGGTGAGTTCCTCTACCTAACAACAGTGCTGCTGCCATGGTGTCTAGCCAGGAGAGGGAGACTGATCCGGCTCAAAATCCTCTAGTTCCAGGAAACTGCTTTTGACGGCCCCAGGGATCCAGCGCTGGCATCAGGAAATAGGGTGTCTTACTGGTGGTTCAGAAAAGGGGGCACACACACACACACACACACACACCTGGCTAAACATCTCACCATCCATCTTCACACTAGACCTATCCTGAAAACCACAACAACAAACCCTAATACAACCCTACCTACACATTCCTTCTTTGTCTCTTTCCCCATAGGTGGGTTCAGTGACTGATGTACCTGAATGTAACAGAACAGGGGAGTTTAGCAGGAGCGGGGTTGAAATGGACACATGATGATGACTTGGTCAATCAGTGAGTGAAGTGAGTCTAGGTGTCAGTATCTGCCTGTAGTGCTCAGGTGTGTGGGGGGGGGGGACCGGTAAACTCTGCTCCTCCTTTCTCCAGGGTTAGGGTTAGAGCACAGACAGTGAAAGATAGAGCACAGACAGTGAGGACCCTACGACTTCAGAAGGGAGGCAAATGCAGCCAACATAATCTGCCAAAGGGCTCGTAGGGGCCCTTCCTCTCCTTCTCTACTTGTCTGAGCTACATGTTAAATCTAAACATATCCCACCACTGTCCTGGGGAGGTGTTATGACAACCAAAAATGGTGAGCAGCAAGAGCAAGAAGTGGCTTGAACATGAATCATGTTTTTTGACATGTGGGGGTGGGTTAAAACAGGCCTCTGTTGAGAAGCAAGTAGCCTGGAGAGACAAGTGTCAACCATCAACCAACAGGCCCAGCAAACCATCTCTCTCATGATAGGTCGGTTGTGCTGTGTGGGGTAAACAATAACACATTATAGAGACATTAAGAGCCAATTCCCCTGAACATATAGTATCTGTCAATGGGACACCTGCACTTGTTTGGCTGCTCTGCTCATACCCTCATGCATCTCCAGTGGTAGGCTGATGGAGCGTGGGAGAGAGCGAGAGCTGATGTGAGGTGTGGTTTTGTAGGGGTGCCAGGGATAGCCCCAGGATGATTCTCTCTTCTGCATCACTAAGGATCCATTGTTAACATCTCAGGGGTGGGGGGGCACCACTCAGTCGCAGCATAATTCTGAGTAATCAAACCATGTCTGTTTTCACACACTCATTGAAGGGGAGAGAGAATTTGATTGGCAGCTTAACAAACAATCTGACACCTTACCTCATCCTCATTTATCCTGGGTGCAGACATTTGTGACTTATCCCAATCTCATCTGCCCGTGGAAAGTTTGATATCATTATTGTTGGTCTGTCTGTATCCGCGGGCAGAGGAGGGAATCCAGGGATGGACAGACAAGTGTATTCTGACACCAATCTGTGGAAAAAGGGGATAATTAGAAAAAGCCAGGGTGAGCTGACAAAACTTTGCCTGGAGACGTCTTCTCATTAAGTCTTTCCAGTTACAGTCGTCTCCCCGTCAACAGATGAGCCCTGGTTGGATTGAGGGGGAGAGGATGCTTTTTGTTGTTGTGGGAACAGAAAGCACACTGTCTGAGATTCAGATTAAGGGTATGATATATGACATGTAAAAAGCTGAAAATAGATGTAGTTCAATAAATATGACTTTTGTTACGGTAGTCTAAGCATCAAATGAACCAAAATAGAAACGTGATTTAAAAGAATCACTCAAATCTAGAAAGTTCACTTCCACTTCATAAATGTAGACTATTATCATGCCATATTTTGGTGTTGAAAGGTAAGAGAGGAAACACGAACATCGTTTAAATTGCACTAACTTTAAATCATTTGATTTAGCATTTTCCTACATTTCTGCTTCTACATTGTTTGATTGGAGCTGTCGAGCTACCTGTACCTGCCTCGTAGTGTCGCTGCAGCAGTTCTTTGGCTTTTATCACTCGGTGGAGCTTCCGTTATTCCATTTCCGTACACAAAACTACTCAACTGTTGACGTGCGTTGCACAAAAATCACTTGTTTTCAGTTTCACAATAAAACCGGCCAAAGGTATTCTTCTATAAACCGAGGGTATTTTTGTGTGGATTGTGTTTTGAAACATAAAGGAAAATGGAGACATTGTACCATCAAACAAATAAGTGAGTGTTTCTGTTCTCTTTCAAAAAAGTAAGACATCTAACGTAGCTCAACTGGCTTGTGATATACCGCGTTACTGTAACTAGCTGGCTGGCTAACAACATTTCACGACAAAGATAGTTTTAACTAACCCCTTCCATTAGTGGTCATGATGTCAACAGGAAACTAGCTAACCAACCAGCTAATAGATCGCCAATATTTAAACTATCACCACTGTAACGGTACGCCGCGTTCAAACCAACTGGGAACTCAGAAATCTTTGACTTCAGTGCATTAAAGATAATTAGGAACTCGTGAAAAAAACTAGCTCTGACTTGGAAACATCGTTTTGAACGGTCATCCAACTCGAATTCCAAGTCGGAAACTCATCTTTTCAGAGTTCTGACTTTTCTGACCTAAAGATCACTGACGTCATGATTTTACCTTGTTCCCCCCAAACCCGAGTTCCCAGTAGTCTTGAAAGCACCATTAGTTCACTGTCTGGAGTTTTATCTAGTGTGTATTAAATTGCCACATACCATTGTCTAGTTCCTTATCTATTCAATAGACCCTTATCTAATATTACGCTTCCATATAGACCTCTGTTTAAGATTTACGGTTGCATAGGAATAATTATATATCTTTGCTCTCTCTCCTCTTTGGTCAGGCAAATCCAGGAGGTGCAGTCGCTCATGGGACGCCTGGAGAACACAGATCATCAGTCTGTCCACTGTGAGTTCACTCTTTCTAAATAATGTATCTTCTGCGTTCAATGAATGTTGCAAGTGTCAACCTCCCAGAAATGTTCCAAATGCACAAAAAGTTCAAAAATGTGTTTACATCGCTGTTAGTGAGCATTTCTCCGTTGTCAAGATAATCCATCCACCTGACAGATGTGGCATATCAAGAAGCTGATTAAACAGCATGGTCATTACACAGGTGCAACTTGTGCTGGGGACAATAAAAGGTCACTCTAAATGTGCAGTTTTGTCACACATCACAATGCCACAGAAGTCTCAAGTTTTGAGGGAGTGTGCAATTGGCATGCAACAGAGCTGTTGCCAGAGAATTTCATGTTTATTTCTCTACAATAAGCCGCCTCCAACGTCGTTTACAGAATTTGGCAGTACGTCCAACTGGCCTCACAACCGCAGACCACATGTAACCAGGCCAGCCCAGGACCTTCACATCTGGCTTTTCACCTGCAGGATTGTCTGAACCCAGCCACCCAGACAGCTGATGAAACTGTGGGTTTGCACAACCGCATAATTTCTGCACAAGCTGTCAGAAACTGTATCAGGGAAGCTCATCTGCATGCTCGTCGCCCTCACCAGGGTCTTGACCTGACTGCAGTTCAGCGTCGTAACCGACTTCAGTGGGCAAAATGCTCACCTTCCATGGCCACTGGCATGCTGGAGAAGTCTGGTCTTCATGGATTAATCCCGGTTTCAGCTGTACTGGGCAGATTGCAGAAGGTATGTTGGCGAGAGGTTTGCTGATGTCAACGTTGTGAACAGAGTGCCCCATGGTAGGGCTAGAGTAAGGGAAGGCATGTGCTCATTGTCCGTAGCTAAACAATTTGAATGCACACTGTGACGAGTTCCTGAGACTCATTGTCGTGCCATTCAACCCCACCATCACCTCATGTTTCAGCATGATAATGCACAACCCCATGCCGCAAGGATCTGTTCACATTTCCTGGAAGCTGAAAATGTCCCAGTTCTTCCATGGCCTGCATACTCACCAGACACGTCACCCATTGAGCATGTGTGGGATGCTCTGGATCGGCGTGTACGACAGCGTGTTCCAGTTCCCGCCAATATCCAGCAACGTCGCACAGCCATTGAAGAGGAGTGGGACAACATTCCACAGGCCACAATCAACAGCCTGATCAACTCTGTCTTCGCTCTGCATGAAGAAAATGGTGGCCAGATACTGACTGGTTTTATGATATCTGTGACCAACAGATGCATATTTGTATTCCCAGTCATGTGAAATCCATAGATGAGGGCCTAATTCATTTATTTCAATTGACTGATTTCCTTATATGAACTGTAACTTTTTATATTTTTGTTAATTATAAATGTGGAATTTACAACTAGGCAGTATTTACATCTGTTCCCCTTCTCCAGTGTTGCGCTGCCCTTTGAGCCAAGCTGTACCCTGCCCTTCCTACTGATTGTTTTGGGAGGTGAGCAGGGCGGGCAATGTTCTGTGAGCCAGGCTGGTGCCAGGGCAGGAAGCATAGGGGTGGCAGCAGAGGGATGACTGGGAAGTCTTCTCTAAAGATAATGGTGGCAGCCAGTCGGCCGCCCAGTTGTGACAATGACATCATCTCGCATGTTAGAGGGTGGAAGGATGCAGCAGGCGTCCGAGCAAGGAGTCACTCAGTCAGGACAGGGAGAGGGTGGGGACAAGATGGTGCTAGTCCTTTTAAAGGGCAGATAAAAGCTTCCCACAAGCCTAGTGCTGCTGTCACCTTGGAATCAAACGCTATCTAGAATCTCAGCAGTCTGAGAATGAAACGGGTGTAACGATAGATATCTGACTTCAAATAAGAATCAGTGGCTGATTTGTCTTCATGAAGAGATCATGTACAAGGCCCTTTGTTTCAATGGGGATTAACTTCCTCTGCGACGTTTGAGGAAATAACACATTTGCTTTCATCCCTCTCTTGGATTCACCTGAAACCACGGGGCTGTATTCCATGGTAACATGGAATGGGGAAACTAACTACAGTGTGACAAACCACTGACATCATCTGTCTTGTCTGATTTATTAGAATGAACATAACTTTAACATTTTATTTTGAATAAGATTGGCCTATTTTGGGGAGTGAAACAACTGTTCAGGGTGTGTTTAATTTCTCTCTCTGTGTGTGTGTGTGTGCTCTCTCCAGTGTTGGAGAACGATCTGCAGGCCAGAATCGACCAGATCTTCAGCCATTTGGAACGTCTGGAAATCCTGGCTAGCAAAGAACCGCCAAACCGCCGTCAGAACGTCAAACTGTGAGTACACAAACTGCATCAGTCACCCAAATACACCAGAGATGGCATGGCGATGAATGTTTCATAAAGATGGGTGGGTCCGGGATGAGGTCACAGCTAGATGAAACTGGCAGTGTGTTTCTCATCCCCTGTGGCGACGCGGATCTGTGAAAACATTCCCTCGGCAGCCCCGTCATCACCGGCATTCCTGCCGCGTTGGGCAAGGCGTCACTTCAGAGCCGGGTAAACAGGCCCCAGGGGACAAACTGCTGCGCCCCGTCCCACAGCTCTCCTCTGATCTCTGGACAGCTACAGTATGCTGGGGCCGCAGGGCTGAGCCACGAACAGGTGATGCTCAGGAGGAGAGGGAGAGAGGGGTGGAGGGAGACAGGCCCTCAGGTGTTTCAGGCCAGGTGGAGAAGTAAGTCAGATTGGGAAGAAGGGAGGCATGTTGACTTATCTTAGTGATGATGATAGAAAGCTTTTATTGAGAACTAGAAGACATCCATACACAGATGTCATGAGTTAGTGAAGAAGGGGTGACTGAACCACAGTCCTGAAATGCTGGATGGGGCTGGAGGCAAAGGCTGCCATTTTTACCCTCTGAGATTTCCTCTGCCATTATTCGGCTGGGGGGTAAGAAGAATGTGGTCTCTGTCTGTGTCCCCTCCGCAGGCGGGTAGACCAGCTGAAGTATGATGTTCAGCACCTCCAGACGGCGCTGAGGAACTTCCAGCACCGTCGCTACTCACGAGAGACCCAGGACCGAGAGAGGGAGGAGCTCATGAGTCGTACCTTCACCACCAACGTCAGTAGTAGTGGCCCACTCAAAAACCACATGTAACCACCAGAACACACTCGTCTCCCATGTAGCATTACAGTAATGTCTGCACTCATGTAATGATAACCTAAACATGCATACTAACTCTGTTTGACACACCACAACTGGTGTAACATGGGCAATAAAACCAAAATACATTTATTAGGGGAACATTGTGTTGAGATGTTACCGGTATTGTCCCCTACAGGATGCAGACACCTCCATCCCCATAGACGAGACGTTGCAGTTAAACTCCAACCTGAACAACGCACACAGAGGCATGGACGACCTCCTGGGCAGCGGCAGCAGCATCCTCACCGGACTCCGGGACCAGAGGGACACGCTCAAGGTGTGTGTGTGTTTGCTCACATACGGGCCTTTCCCAACAATGCAGAGAAAAAAAATACACAATGAGTAACGATAACTTGGCTATATACACGGGGTACCAGTACTGAGTTGATGTGCAGGGGTACGATGTAATTGAGGTAGATATGTACATATAGGTAGGGGTAAAGTGATGAGGCAACAGGATAGATAATAAGCACTAGCAGTAGCGTATGTGATGATTCAAAAGAGCAAAATGCTGATAGTCCTGGTAGCTATTTGGTTAACTATTTAGCATTCTTATGGGTTGTTGGTAGAAGCTGTTCAGGGTCCTGTTGGTTCCAAACTTGGTGCATCGGTACCGCTTTCCGTGAGGTAGCAGAAATGTCTACCACTTGGGGGACTGGAGTCTTTGAAAATTTTCAGGGTCTTCCTCTGACACTGCCTGGTATAGAGGTCCTGGATGGCAGGGAGCTCAGCCCCAGTGATGTACTGGGCCATACACACTACCCTTTGTAGTGGATGCCAAGCAGTTGCCATACCAAGCGGTGATGCAGCAAGTCAAGATGCTCTCAATGGTGCAGCTGTAGAATGTTTTGAGGATCTGTTTTTTTGTTGTTGACACTTTGCCAAGGTACACTGACCGTGACACGGCAAGGCAGGTCCCTGTCGACGGTATCCCAGAGAGAGGAATCAGTATTCCCAAGACAAACCCTGGCTGACCCGGTTTCTGCCTCTGTAATGATCACTATGTGTAGTAGAAGTGTGTGTGTGTGTGTGTGTGTGTGGTGCTGGTTGTCAGCAGCAGGCTAAGTACATATTTCTAGGGAGGAGAAGAGATGGTGTTCCTGGTGGAGGCTGCTGTGGGCCTCCTGTTATCAGGGCGTCTGGTGATCAGATGGGCTGGCCGTGAGAAAAAGCTGAGGGACAGACCGGGAGGACAGAATGGCTGGGTGCGGTTCCTCAGACAGCCTCTCCCTAATCAGTTGAATAGAGCTTTGTCATGACCAGGCTAAATGCAGGTTTTGATATGACTATGTTTACAGTATTCCCACAAACAAACAGCAATGAAGCAGAATACCCATTAATAACTCACTTCAGCTTCTTCTTCAGGAAACAACAGCACAATCAATGGAACTTCAGCAGCTAACGTTTGATGTCTTCCCTAAATCCAGGGGACCCACAAGAAGATGCTGGATGTGGCCAACATGCTGGGTCTGTCCAACACGGTGATGAGGCTGATCGAGAAGAGGGCCACCCAGGATAAGTTCGTCATGATTGGAGGGATGCTGCTCACCTGTGTGGTCATGTTCCTGGTGGTCAAGTACCTGGGCTGACCATGACCGCGTCCGCAACCACAGTTTTGCGTTGGTCTTGGACATTTTTGCACAGTAAGCCCATAAGATACGTGAACAGTGATAAATTAGTCTTCTAATCGGAGAGTTCCCTGAAAGTATTGGTTCCCATCGGAAGGCGAGGAATTATCCGTCTTTTAACTTCCATAGGTTTTGTCACGCACTTCTATTTCAACCACTCTTTGTTTGCACCAGTAAAATGGGTGCTAAGCAAGACGTACACCCCGAGTGTACAAAACATTAAGGACGCCTTCCTAATGTTGAGTTGCACCTTTTTGCCCTCAACAGCCTCAATTCATCTGGGCATGGACACTACAAGGTATTGAAAGCATTCCACAGGGATGCTGGCCCATGTTGATTCCAATGCTTCCCACAGTTGTCAAGCTGGCTAGATGTCCTTTGGGCGGTGGACCATTAGTGATACACATGGGAAACTGTTGAGTGTGAAAAGCCCAGCAGCATTGCAGTTCGACACAAACCGGTGGACCTGGCACCTACTACCATACCCTGTTCAAAGGCACTTTTATGTCTTGCCCATTCACCCTATGAATGACACACATACACAATCCATGTCTCAAGGCTTACATTTTTTTTAAAACCCATATCCTCCATGTATAGTGCTTTGAAGTGAATTTAGCAAGTGACATCAATAAGGGATCATAGCTTTCACCTGGTCAACCTGTTATGGAAAGAGCGGGTGTCCTTAAAGTATTTGACACTGAGTGCAAACTTTAATTTGACTTCAAACTGAACGTGGAACCTTTGCATCCATAATTCCAGCTCACTGACACCTGCCGGTCATCCACCTGCCAGCCTCTGTGTGAAGCTGTAGGTGGGTGAGAAGGACAATGCAATATGACTGGTTACCTTTTTTTCAAACCAATTCTCTACTTGCTTGCCTTAGTCTCCCCTATAATGAGTTCTCCGTTACCTTGTGGATGGCATTCATTGTGGTTTCATCTAAACCATCTATTTGAAGCATAATTTTACTGTTTGCTGCCATTGTTCCCAAATGAGGATGATTCTAGAAATGGACAGAAAAATAGTTATCTGGAAATGGATGAAAAGCTGATGTTTTACCTTACCTCATCACTGGAGAATACTTATGCCAGATTAATCAATACATGTATTTAGTCCAGGTAACAGGGACCTGTGCCCAAGATACAGACTGATAGTGAGAACAAAACGTGTTATGTGAAACTATCTGAACAAAGTGTATTGTTGTCACACTTTCAAAATGTAAATTATCTGGACATTTTCTTGGCCCTAGTCTCACTATGTTAGTGCAACCAAGGTTCAAATTGTAATTCTCTGGAGATAATTTTTAAAAACATGTCTTAATCTGTCTCTGAAGTGTACATTATTGTCCATGGAATCTAGCAATTGAATTAGGTATGGGTCAAATCTAACAATGGACATAAAGCATAGTTTAAATACATCTCTCACTGATGTCAGAAACTGTCATATAATATGGAGTTTACATTTACAACAGTAAAACTATTGTTTGAAACAGGATTATTTTCAAGACTAGTACTTGAGTGGGCCTAGTCTGGGGACCTATCCGGACTGTGCATAGGGACCCCTACCATCACATCTGACATGCTAGTCATTTAGCAGACACGCTTATTCAGAGCCACTGACAGTACTGAGTGCATACATTTATTTCAAATACAATCCTAGGAGACCAATAAGCATGGAATGTTCCAGCAGGTAGATGAGAAACTATGGATGAAAAGTTTTATGCTGAAATGAGAAAATCTGACTCCTGGTCTTGATGTACAGCTAGCTGTGAGACTACATAAAACGGAGCTCTGGCGCCATCTAGTGACAGCTCATTCCATAACCAGAGGAGAGGCAAAGCAA
Source organism: Oncorhynchus tshawytscha (assembly GCF_018296145.1). NCBI lineage: Eukaryota > Metazoa > Chordata > Actinopteri > Salmoniformes > Salmonidae > Oncorhynchus > Oncorhynchus tshawytscha. The sequence continues at coordinate 9,708,829 of NC_056455.1, forward strand.
TGTAAAAATCCTCTAGCCTCATTAGCCTAGCAGACTTGTCCTCCATTCTAAAAAGAGCTGCATGCAATATGCTGAGAATGAGAAATTCACTTCCCATTGCAGTTTCAGAAGCCGTTTGCCACAGTAAGTAAAGAACGCATGTCTGTCCTTACTCATACATACCACTGCAGACTACTCTTCACCAGCCAAACAAAGTTAAGACAGACATGTAGCAACTCAAAACTCTTTATTTGCTGACACATTATATTTAAAAAAGACATACCATTGCTACCACTTACAGGGCAGTGCCATCACCCAATCCTTCCCATACAGGATAATAGTTCAGAAAATGCCTCTGAAGTATACTTGTCCATCTTCACTCCTTCAGTTTTTATTTTTTACAGTAGCAACAAACCCCGAGAATGTTATTGGGGTTAACTACAACAATTTTATTTACATTGAGCAAAAATTACACGAGGAAAAACATCTCCTTTTGAGGAGCATTTTGGAAAATAATTTAGAAATAAAACAAAAAAAACAATTATTGCAGTATACTACAATCATACATTTGTTACATGATGCGAAAGCAGCATCTTGATGTACAGATTTCAGTGCAAGTCATTTCGATATACAACCACTACCACTTGGAACAACATGACCTTTAACCCTACAGCACTAAGAGGGTGTGACCCCCCCACAGTACCTCCAATAAAACATGAGCTTTGCCAACCTCTTATCGGTGTTCCCCCACCAGTGACCATTTTAATTTCCTTATGGGTAACATTTCATTAGTCAGTAATAAAGAACATCCCTTATATGCCCATCATATTAGAGGGATACTTCACATTGCTCAGTGATCTATGTACACTATACCGTATTACAAATTGTTGGTGAATATTACGGGTCATGAATAGAGCAAGTAGTCATGTGAGAACAATAGATATTAATGACAACAGAATTCAGGCAGTAGACTAGAGCCACCAGATTACATTACAAAGTCAAGGCTGTTTCCAGTCATGGATGTCACCCTAAACCCCCCCCATGTCCTCATCTCCCCTTTCCTTTCCCACAACACCATCCTGCTTATGGCTTCAGCCACTGCGTCTCTTTGGCTGTAAAAACAAAGAAGAACATTGACAGCAACAATCAGTTATAAACTGTGGGACAAAAAAAATACTCCAGAGGTTTCTGATTCTATTTTTTTTAAACTGGGTTCCCATTCAAAACAAACTGCCGTCTTAGATTTGAGGTTGCCTCAAACCCTCCTCCACCCTGTCCAGAAACCTCAGGGTGAATCTCAGTCAACTGTTAGGAGGGGTCCATCAAAGTGCCCACAGTAAATATCTGTTGTTTACCTCTGCACAGGCAGCATATCACAGCACCTCTGTCTGGCCAGTGGTCTAATGGTGGCCAGTCTGATGATATTCTCATCATCTGCTGCACAATGGTGCCACTACATCTTCCTCTCTCCATTTTTACTCAGATGTTTAACCAGGCCTGCTCTGGCCAAAACACCCTCCTCTGATGTGGACACATGGCTCTAGTGAAGGTCTTTCTCAGGAGCCGTGGTTAGGGGGGTGCTGGAGGTCCTGCCCTGAGAAAATGGGGTGCAGGAAGGGGTGGAGCTGCAGTGCGGCTGCCGCAGCTGCGTTAGTGTGCCGGGGGGCGAACAGCGTTGGGTAGAGGGATGAGTGTGGTATGTGGTGGAGGGCTAAGGGGCTGTGGTGATGAAGTGCTGAGGCTGGGATAATGTGTATGGGCTGGCCAGAGAGGAAGGCTGTGTGGTGGGCAGGGATCAGTCCAGCGTGTCCCACTCCCAACTGGTGGCCCAGAGTGTGGCCTAGAGAGTGTCCCAGGTGAGACAGGGAGATGGGGGTGAGGTGGTGCTGGGGGATGTGGTGGACCTGGGCTAACTGGGGGTGCGGGTGGGGTCCGTGTGGGTGGATGCCCATGGCTGCAGCCTGAGCAGCATGGTGCTGCTGGATGAGGTGTTGTACTGTGGTGATGGAGGTAGCCGAGGCTGCAGACACAGCAGGCTGGTGGATCTGGATCATCTGCTGCTGGGGGGGAGGGGGTGCCGGCTGCAGATGGTTCGCTGCTGCAGCCATGTTCGCTGCAGCCTGTGCTGCTGCGGCTGAGGGGAAGGTCTTGATGTGCTTGGCCAGGAGCTGCTGCTGGATGTGCTGCTGGGCGGCCTGCTGCAGCTTGCCATACTTCTCCATCTCCTCTGGGGTGAAGGTGATGGGCTGGCTCTCCAGCGGGGCCAGATCGTCCTCCTCTGCCTCCACGCCCATGTCCTCCTCCTCCAGGCTGGGCGGGGGGTAGTTGGGGTAGGCGTGCATGGGGGTGGCTGCTGATGCATGTCGGGGATGAGGGAGTCCATCATGGGGTTCTGGGAGGGGTCCTGTCCCGGGTCGCCCTGGTATGGGGGCATCAGCATGGAGGGCTCCTGATGGAACAGTGGCCGGGTCTCATGAAGAACCCGTGCGTCCAGGGTGAGATGGCGGGCCTCCTGAACTACTACTACCGTCTCATCCACCTTCTTATGAGCTGGTGGAGGGGGAGGCGGTGGGGGGAACTCCCGGATGGGCTCCATCAGGATGACCTCTGCCCCAGCATCTGAACCTTTCCCTGCTGATGACTTCTCTCCACCATCAGGCCGGGTCAGGGGGATCGCAGGGAATTTCTTCCCTGCCTGCAGCTTACCGAACAGGGGCAGCATGGACTTATTGCCCAGAGCTGGAGGCAGTTTGGGCCCAAAGTAGCCCGATGGTGGGTCCTTGATCTTGGCGCCAGTCTTGGTCCCTGTGGTTGGGACATCAGATCCCTTCCTGGACTGGATCTTATCCAGAAGCTGACGGGCGGTGAAGTGTGAGGAAGAGTTCCTCTGGTCTCCTCCTCCTTCCCGGGACCCCCCTGCCCTCTGGGAGCTGCTGTTGCGGTTTGGGGCTCGTGATGAGGCAGAGCGGGGGGACTGGGAGCGGTAGATGCAGGAGCGGTTGAAGTCTCGGCGCCGTGTGGCGCTGTCTGCCCGGCCCCTGTGGCCCCCTGGCCTCCCCGGTGAGGGGAGCCCTTAGTGGAGCTGGAGGAGCGGCTGGCTGAGCTGTGGCTGCGGCTGTAGCTGCGTCTCCATGACCTGGCGCTGCTGCTGCGGCTCCTGCTGCTAGAGCTCCGAGAGCTGCTCCGGTGCCGCCGCTGGTGCCCCTTCCTGCGGCTGTGGCTGCGTGAGCGGGAGCGAGAGTCCTCCGAGGACGAGGAAGAATAGTGACGTCTTCTGGAGCGCCGCCGCCCGCCGCTTCCCCGTCGATCGTACTCGGAGTCAGAGGAGCGTTTAGAGTGTCTCCGGTGGCGGCCCCGTCACTGTCGTCACTGTAACTGTCTGAGTAGCTGTGGCTGCGCCGGCTGTAGGCGCTCGAGGAGCGCTCTGAGCTGCTGGAGTCTGACTGGCTACGGGAGGCCTGGCCGCGGTGCCGCCGCCGGCTGCTCCCTCGCCCGTCTCCCCGACGCGACGAGTGGCTTCGGGAGCGGCCGGAGTCATCGCTCTGGTGCCGGCGCCCCTCCCGGGGCGTGGATCTGCGGCGGCTGGATCGGGAAGCTGAGCCTCCACCTCCTTCCTCCTCACTCTCACTGCTGGGTGGTCTGCCTGGCCCGGGGCTCTTCTGGGCCGAGGAGGAGCAGGAAGCGCTGGGTGGGGCGCTGGGGTCTGTCTTCAGACGCTTGGTGCCGTTGTGCTCCTCAGAGGGCTTGGCCTCATCAGAACCTTTCCCTGCCCCACCTTCCTCTTCCCCGGACTTCTGAAGTGCTTCTTTGGCTGGTCGTTTCCTCTTCCCAGGTTCCGTTCCTGTTGGTGCTGGGGGAGCACTAGAAACTGTAGCGGCTACTGCTTTTTCCTCTTTAGGCTTTTCCTTATCACCACCACCACCTCCCCCCTCCTCACCTTTGTTTTTGCTCTTCTTTCGTTTGTGTTTTTTCTTCTTTTTGGTTTTCTCTCCTAGGATCTCAGTTTCCGTGTCCCCGTCTACTATGGCTCCCTTCTCTTTTTCTTTGCGCTTGGAGCCTTTCCAGATTTCTTATGCTTCTTCTTTTTCTTCTTTTTCTTCTTCTTCTTGGCTCCGCTTGTGCTACTCTGTAGCTTTTGTTCCTCAGTCTCCCCTTGGGAACCCTCTATTTTTAAGGAGGGCTGCTCCTTACCAGTGTTGTCAGTGCTGGGCCCAGGGGTGGTGGTGGTGGTGGCAGCAGCATTTCCCCTCATTGACTGCAGCAGCTGCCTCAGGATTGTTTTTTTCTCAGCTTCTTCACCAGCGGGCTTGGAGGACTTTGCTGCTCGTCCAGCACGGCCCACTTTGTTGCGGGACAGTTTGAAGTCGAAGTACAGGGGGTTGCAGCTGTAAGAGAGGGCGGGCTGAGCCTTGGTAAAATCCAGCAGCTCCGAGGGCCACTGCAGAGTGGTGCTCTCGTCTTTGCTCAGGACCAGGAAGAAGGGGCCGGTGGGGATTTTGGGGCCCAAGTTGGGCTCTGGGACTGGGAGTGGGGTCTCCTGCTTGCTGTCTGGTTCTGGGGTGGGGGCCATTGTGGGAGGGGGGTCTTCAGTCTTCAGTTTAGGTGATGTGGGAGTGGGCTCTGTGACTGGAGCTGCAGGAGTCTTCTCTCTGGCTCCTCTGATTTGCACTCAGGCTGTGTCTGCTCAAGAACCTCTGCTACCACCTTTCTTCTTCCTTCCACCTCTTCATCTTCTTCTTGCTCCCTGATCTCACACTGGTCTGTGGCCTTCATGAACACCAGGAACTGGAAGCGGGGTTTGACTCTGCAGTGGGTTGGTGGGATGTAGTGGTAGTACTCAGGCTCCTGGCCGGCCCAGCCTTCCTCCTTCTTCATCATCATCTTCAGCTTGTTGAGAGTGGAGGCTAGGGAGGCACCATCATCTTCTTCCTCCTGCTGCTCTGGTTGTTCTTGATATAGTTGTTCCTCCTGCTGGTCCTCCTCCTCCTCCTGGCCCTGCTGTTCCATTCCCCCCTCCTCCCTTGGGACTCTCGGTGCTGCAGCCAGAGGTCTCCTCCTGTCCCACGGCCTTCTCCCCTCCCTCCTCCTGTCCCCCCCTCCTCCTCGTCATCCTGATGGAGTTTAGCGAACACTGCTGCGACCGTCTCCAGCTTCACTGGGGGTTTCTTGGCGAAGGAGAAGGACACGCTGACCTTGGAGGCCCCGGCCGGGGATGAGCTGCTCTTCCCCAGGGAGAAGCTGACGGTGGGGGCTGGTTTGGGGGAGGCCTGACCCCCACTGCTCTTCTCCTCCCCTGACAAGCCCTCCATGGCAGTGTCTGCAGGGGGAACATACTCAGGGGTTACAGCACTCCCCTCTTCACCCTTCTCCCCATCTACTGCCACGGTGGTGGGTTTGAACATGGGACCACTTCCCGGGGTACTGAAACACAACGATAAAGAACATATTAAAAAGTAAACTGTTTAATGTGTTGTGTTTTCATCCAGAACACATTATTTTAAATTATAATTTTTCTTTGCATATACATCTGCAAACACTGCACTGATAGGAAGCTGCAGCTATTAGACTGTTAAACAGCCATCACTAGCACATTAGAGGCTGCTGCCTATAGACATAGACTAGGAATCACTGGCCACTTTAAGGAATGGAACACTAGTCACTTTAATAATGTTTACCTATCTGGCATTACTCATCTCATATGCATATACAGTGAGGGAAAGAAGTATTTGATGTTGTACGTTTGCACACTGACAAAGAAATGATCAGTCTATCATTTTAAATGGTAGGTTTATTTGAACAGTGAGACAGAATAACAAAAAAATAATCCAGAAAAACACGTCAAAAATGTTATAAATTGATTTGCATTTTAATGAGGGAAATAAGTATTTGACCCCTCTGCAAAACATGACTTAGTACTTGGTGGCAAAACCCTTGTTGGCAATCAGAGGTCAGATGTTTCTTGTAGTTGGCCACCAGGTTTGCACATATCTCAGAAGGGATTTTGTCCCACTCCTCTTTGCAGATCTTCTCCAAGTCATTAAGGTTTCGTGGCTGACGTTTGGTAACTCGAACCTTCAGCTCCCTCCACAGATTTTCTATGGAATTAAGGTCGGGAGACTGGCTAGGCCACTCCAGGACCTTAATGTGCTTCTTCTTGAGCCACTCCTTAGTTGCCTTGGCCGTGTGTTTTGGGTCATTGTCATGCTGGAATACCCATCCACGACCCATTTTCAATGCCCTGGCTGAGGGAAGTAGGTTCTCACCCAAGATTTGACGGTACATGGCCCCATCCATCGTCTCTTTGATGCAGTGAAGTTGTCCTGTCCCCTTAGCAGAAAAACACCCCCAAAGCATGTTTCCACCTCCATGTTTGACGGTGGGTATGGTGTTCTTGGGGTCATAGGCAGCATTCCTCCTCCTCCAAACACGGCGAGTTGAGTTGATGCCAAAGAGCTTCAACACTTTAACCCAGTTGTCCTCTGAATCATTCAGATGTTCATTGGCAAACTTCAGACGGGCATGTATATGTGCTTTCTTGAGCAGGGGGACCTTACGGGCGCTGCAGGATTTCAGTCCTTCACGGCGTAGTGTGTTACCAATTGTTTTCTTGGTGACTATGGTCCCAGCTGCCTTGAGATCATTGACAAGATGCTCCCGTGTAGTTCTGGGCTGATTCCTCACCATTCTCATGATCATTGCCACTCCACGAGGTGAGATCTTGCATGGAGCCCCAGGCCGAGGGAGATTGACAGTTCTTCTGCGTTTCTTCCATTTGCGAATAATCATACCAACTTTCTCACCAAGCTGCTTGGCGATGGTCTTGTAGCCCATTCCAGCCTTGTGTAGGTCTACAATCTTGTCCCTGACATCCTTGGAGAGCTCTTTGGTCTTGGCCATGGTGGAGAGTTTGGAATCTGATTGATTGATTGCTTCTGTGGACAGGTGTCTTTTATACAGGTAACAAACTGAGATTAGGAGCACTCCCTTTAAGAGTGTGCTCCTAATCTCAGCTCGTTACCTGTATAAAAGACACCTGGGAGCCAGAAATCTTTCTGGTTGAGAGGGGGTCAAATACTTATTTCCCTCATTAAAATGCAAATCAATTTATAACATTTTTGACCGTCTCACTGTTCAAATAAACCTACCATTAAAATTATAGACGGATAATTTCTTTGTCAGTGGGCAAACGTACAAAATCAGCAGGGGATCAAATACTTTTTCCCCCTCACTGTACTGCATTCTATATTCTACGGTATCTTAGTCAATGAATAATGTTTACATATCTTGTATTACTCCTCTCAAATGTATATACTGTATTCTATACTATTCTACGTTATCTTAGTCCGTTCCGCTCTGACATCGCTCATCCATATGTATATAGTCTTAATTCAGTCCTACTTAGATGTGTGTGTATTGGGTATATGTTAAGTAATTTGTTAGACATTACTTGTTAGATATTACTGCACTGTCGGAGCTAGAAGCATTTTGCTACACCCGCAATAACATCTGCTAACCCAATCACGTATATGTGACCAATAAAATAAAAATGTGATATTATTTATTGGGTTACAGCCTCCACTTCAGCCAGGAGAGGGCGGTTGAGTGTGCAGTATATACTGTAGCATGTGCTCACCGGTTCTGCTGTTTCCTCTGCTCAGCCAGCACATGCAGCCTGCGTAGCAGCTTCTCCTGCTTCTTCCCACCCTTCCGGGAGCGTGATGACACGTTTCTCGCAAACTCCCTCTGCTTCAGCTCCTTAAGCCTCTGCAGCAGCACACCAAAGGCAGGATGGCGGGAGAGTGGAAGGGAAGAGAGGGGGAGAAAGACAGATTGGGTCAGATGGAGAAGAAGAGAGAAAGAGAGCAGTTAAGGATTCCTGCATCCACAGTAAGGTCAATGGTGCAGCAACATCATTCAACAAGACTCTCCACTGAGAGTGTCTGGGATTTAAGGCTTGGGGTTTCTCTGAGCTCGTGTACACGGTGACAGGAAACCCAGTGTGTGGAGGGCTGTAGCAGCATGGGGGTAAGCGGAGGTCCTCCTCACCTGCTTATGAGCGTGGTCGTACGAGTTGATGTGGTTGTCAAACTCTTGGTGCTTCTGGTACTGTTTCTCACACAGCTCACAGTAAAAGTTGGCCCGCAGGTCTTCCAGGGCTTTGGCGATGGCCTTCTCCTTTTCCACCTGGTCCTGTTGTTGGGGTCAAGGAGGGCGGGGGGCAGAGACAGGAGATGTGAGTGACATTGATACAGATTAGAGATGGAAAATAAGATTAGAGCCAGTATAATCTGGTCTTTATTCTCCTATCATAGGGCTTGGTACTGGTTGAGTAATCCACAGGAAACTATGGTTGTTTATCATGGAGGTTAAAAGTTCAATAACTGAAAGAAATCAATCACATAAGGTAACAAAGTGTACAAGGATTGTGCTTGCAGGTTGTTTTTATACAGTGCATTCTGAAATTATTCAGACCCCTTCCCTTTTTTTTCAAAATGTTGTTACATTATAGCCTTATTCTAAAATTGATTAAATAATTGTTTTCCCCTCACAATCTACAAACAATACCCCATAATGTTGTATTTTTTTTTAAATTTAATTAAAAACAGAAATACCTTATTTACAAAAATATCCTTGAGGTTTCTACAACTTGTCCACCTGTGGTAAATTCAATTGATTGGACATGATTTGGAAAGGCACACACCTGTCTATATAAGGTCCCACAGCTGACAGGTACCTCAGAGTAACAGTGATCTCCATCATTCTTAAATGGAAGAAGTTTGAAACCACCAAGACTCTTCCTAGAGTCAATCAATTGAAGGGGCAGCAGGTAACCTAGTGGATAGAGCGTTGGGACAGTAACTGAAAGGTTGCTGGATCAAATCCCCGAGCTGACGAGGTAAAATCTGTTGTTCTGCCCGAGCAAGGCAACTCACTGTTACCCAGGCGCCGATGATGGCAGCCCCCCCCCCCGCACCTCGATGTTTCAGAGGGTCAAATGCGTTCAGTTGTACAAGAGTCTCTGGTCTGATGAAACAGAGATCGAACTTTTGGCCTGAAAGCCAATCGTCACGTCTGGAGGAAACCTGGCAACATCAATCTGTGGGGATGTTTTTCAGCAGCAGGAGGGATCGAGGGAAAGATTAACAGAACAAAGAACAGAACAAAGTTTCTGGAGCATACCTGCTCCAGAGCATACCTGCTCCAGAGCATACCTGCTCCAGAGCACTCAGGACCTCAGACTGAGGCAAAGGTTCACCTTCCAACAGGACAGTGACCCTAAGCACACAACCAAGACAACACTCCCCATTCAACCTGACAGAGCTTGAGAGGATCGGCAGAGAAGAACGGGAGAAACTCCATAAATACAGGTGTGCAAAGCTTGTAGCATCATACCCACGAAGACTTGAGGCTGTAATCGCTGCCAAAGGTGCTTCAACAAAGTACTGAGTAAAGGGTTTGAAATAAATGTGATATCAGTTTGACATTTTTCATGAATTTGCAAACATTTCTAAAACCTGTTTTTGATTGTCGTTAGGGGGTATTGTGTCTAGATTGATGAGGGACATTAAAAAAATAAAAAATTATTTTTTTTAGAATAAAGTAACAAAATGAGGGAAAAGCCAAGGGGTCTGAATACTTTCCAAATGCACTGCATATGCCATTTCTGCAGATATACCAGTAACCCGCTAAAATAAATGATTTGGCACATGCATGACAGTATAAGTTGTCCAGTAGCTCCATTGACTGAGCATCCGTCTGTCTGTTGTCTCATATATTCTGAATCTCACACCAGCACAAACAGCAACTCCTCACATGAAGTCATCCAATTTTCTCCACTAGAAAGAAGTGCATGGAGTGGGAGATGAGGAACAGGAGAAGCTCTATGATTCTCCAAGGCCGATTTTACTGCATTGAGACACAGAACGGCAGCAGAATCTTAACAAGACAGGGCTATGAGTCACTGGCACAGGAGAAAAGCAAGAAGGTTATGCAAATGCAGGAAACAGGGTCACCTTGAAGCGAGTGAACAAATGCTAGTGAGAGATTGTTGAAATGAGGACCTTGAGAAGAGGGGCGTATGTATGGCTGGATTGAGTTGGCTAGTAAGAAGAGTCTCACCTTGTATTTCTGCTGTAATTCCTCTGTGACTTCCTTCTCCACCTCCAGCACTTTCCTCTTCTCTGTAGCATCTTCGGCAACATCCAACTACACACACACACAATATGAAAGTTAACAAACTCGCTAAGAACAAACTAAAATAAAACTCACAAATACACAGACCCATTTTAGAATACAAAATGTAGAACACGGATATTTTGCGAGCCACTGACTGTGTCTTACCTCCATCTCCATGCGTCCCATCCCCATGACATCATATTTGAGGATGATGGGCACAGGGTCGGTGCGTCCTGGGGGGAGAGAGACAGAGAGAGGGGGAGGTGAGGCTCTGACACTGGGACGGGGGACAGCTCGGGGACAGCCTGCTTTTAAGAGCACAGGGTGCTGGGGTTAGAGAATATTGCCTTGAAGTGCAAAGAGACCAGAAAAGCTACAGTGAACCAAAAACCAGCCATTCTCACAGCTTACCATAGCCACCAGGCACGGCACAGCTTAAGTACCCTGACTACTTCTCAGCTGGGTTCTCTTTTCTAGAAAGATGCATCCAAATTGCTGCACTGATCCTAGTTCTAAGAGGTAACCAGCAGAGGCCATATGAGCAGTTCAGAGATGTCCATTTGGATAAGGGAGGGGGAGAGGAAAGGAAATGGAGGGATAAAGTATACTGGAGAAAAACAGAGAGGCAAGGACAGGGTTTAAGCCTGTATCTGTCGCAGTCTCTCTGTGTCTCCCTCCAGTCTCTAACTGCTGAGCGTAGCCTCTCTCCCCCTCCCTCCTCCAGTACAGCAGTCCTGTTCAACAAGAATGCCAAGTTTACCAAGGACAATACTGCCAGAGGGGCTGGCTGACGCAGCTGCTACAGATTACTGAGCAGAACACCACTGCAACAACATAGTACAGCCTCCCCATCACCCGGCTCTGAACTGCCCAGTGACTGACCCCACAACCCCCTGTACTGTCCCATAGGAGACCCAGCCTCAGCTCCCCCTCTAACCCAGGCCTCTCATCATGGCCCTGGCCTAACAGGCTCTCCCCCGCTTTCCCTCAGTCTACTTAAGCCATGTTACGTAAGCTGTGAAAAGAGCTAGATCAGAAGGAAATTAACTTTAGAAAAATAAATGAACCAACCAAAAACAACCAGAAAACAGAATGAAACAGAAAAAGATCAAAACTATGTTGGAGATTTGACACGTAATTTTGCTTAATCCACTCATAATCAGCCAAACGAAGCAGAGAGAGAGAGAGAGAGTAAATAAAGGACAAGCACTGAACTACAGCGGAGTGACGTCACAGGCCAGGAATCGCCATGGTGACATTGCAGGGGAGGGGATACTTACCTGAGAAAATAGGGTATGGGGTGGGGTTGGACAGACAGGGGTTCTCAAAACAAAAAAGACACAAAACAGAATTTGGACTAGTCTGCTGCAGCAGTGGCTGTTGGTTGGCAGCCAGGTTCACAGTAAATCAGATAAGAGACCAATCAGCACTTCAGTTTGGTTTCAGTTTTTTTTTCTCTCCTTACTCAAGATTACGTTATTATCCTCTTGATCAATTTTAGACTCAGTTTATACCCTTGGGCAAGAGTGATTATTAACATTTTAAAAATATGCTTGTCTTTAGTTAACAGGGCTAGGAATGAACAAATCCACAATCAGAAACAAATAATGACTAACTATTTCCACATAGCACAACCTATTAGTGATTATAAACTGGGTGGTTTGAGCCCTGAATGCTGATTGGCTGAAAGCCGTGGTTATCAGACCTTATACCATGGGTATAACAAAAAATTTATTTTAACTGTTCTAATTACATTGGCAACCAGTTTATAATAGCAATAAGGCACCTTGGGGGTTTGTGGTATATGGCTAATATACCACAGCCAACAGCTGAATCTAGGAACGCTGTGTTGCGTCGTAACTAAGAACAGCCCTTAGCCGTGGTATTTTTGCCATATCTACACCCCCTTGTGCCTTATTGCTTATTTCTAATCCACATGCCCCTTTACCTCACTAGTGAGGAGAATAGACTGTAGTCTCATTCTGAAACTAAAAAAGCAGGTTTGGTTTGCATCTTAAATCATGTGATAACTAATAATGTTAGGGCCATAACGACATTAGCGGTCTGATCGCATAAAACCAGACATATTAAAAGGGGCTAGTGATAACACAGTGACTATGGTCTTACGTGCCGACTGACTACAGTCTTCTATTGCAATGGAAGCCAGCGTGATAGTCAGCATTGGCATAACAGGGCAGCAGCATAGGCTTGCATACCTAATGTATTCATTAGTGCCAGAATACAGATGTGAGACTAATTCATTCCTAGCCCATGGGGCAATTTTTATTTTATTTGAATCCTCTCTGTTAACATCTGTCTATTCTCTGAATTGTTCTTGTATCATTGTTATGGTCACAGCCCAATGGTATAATCCTAATTCTTAAATTATAGCCGTGTGTGGATCAAATAAGGGCCTGCCTGGACTCCAAACCCCACTACAGTGTCTGTCTGCCGGTTGGACACATTAAGGCATGGTCTCATACTAATAACTCTTTCAGACAATTTCTGATCTGAAAATGTGGTCGCGGCACCGTATGGTGGGGTGTGACACAATTGCCAAATTGAGCTCTGTACCACATCGCCGTGCGCCCCTCAAATTTTGTAACAATGTGGAGGGCTCCGTATAGCTCCGCATTGACATGATTGATTGACAGTAGGTGGGAGGTCCTGTATAAAACACAAACTCACTTCCTCACAACAGCTCTGTACTGCTCCCTGAAGCGCAAGAAGTATCAACGCCTGACTTCTGCAGAGGCCGTTTCACCATAAATGCTGCACAGTCAATGCAGACGTCCAAATGACAATGCAGCGCCTTTCACCCAAGGCGATCCGGAGCCTGCTGGTTTTCTGTTCTACCTGATAATTAATTGCACCCAGGTCTAAATCAGTCCCTAATTAGAGGGGAACAATGAAAAAAAACACAGTGGAAATATAGCTTCGAGGTCCAGAGTTGAGTTTGATGGACCTAGACTATTAGAGTGAATATTAAGCAGTCCAACCACAAGGGGGACTGCTTGAGACCAGCCCACAGACAGACAGACAGGCCACTGCAGTAAAGCTCTCCACCAATGGACCAGTTCCCTGAGAACACGGGGGAGGAGTCACAATCCAGGCACCTAATCATCATGAAATACGTTTTTTTTTTTTTACAATTACAGAAGATGTCCCCAACTATAACCATCTTTAAAAACACAGTGACAATACCTTCAGCATTACCCATTCCAGTGGAAAACAAAGGGACCGGACAAAAAAGTGTGCATCTAAATGACAGTGTGAATCACAAGGTAAAAAAAAAAAAAAAGAAAAAGAAAACTGAAAACAAAAAAATGAGAATGTTTGTAAGAGTAATGTAGATGTATATATGATAATATACAAACAGCAGAATGAGTACTAATACTGATAGAGAATTGAAAGCCTATATAGCATTGGTGCTCTGATGACAGGAAAATAACAAATGAAAGAAATGAGAGGGAAAAAAAAAACAAAATAAAAACAATTCAATCGGGGGGGAAAAAATAACATTTACCACTAAGTTTACCATCAGCACAACATGGGCAGGATCAAATCACTGTAAAAAAGAAACACCAATTGGTTAAGCAGGAAGATTCGAGGCACATAGAGAAGGGCGAATGTGGTGGGGATGGGACTTGGGGTGGGGATTAAAGCCCTCCTCTCCTCTCTTCAACCTTGGCCCTCTGGGTGCTTACAGGGATCTCCTCTCACCACCACACTCTCTCCCCCACCGTCCCAGTCCCCAATCCTGGGTCTTTCTTCCCCAATATCCCATGAGTGCCTGGACCCCTGTTCCTCTCTCCTGTATGCCCCATATCTGTGGTAAGTAACCCACAAGACCCCTCACTTTTCCTTCACCCTACCCCAAAGATTGAGAGCTAGAGCCAGCAGCTGGCTTCAATAACATCCCCATCAGATAAGGGCTCTGGGGGAGTTGAGTTGGACTCTGTTCTTCAGGGTAGGGGATGATTGTTTAAACAGCTGAATCTGAGGACAGATCCACTTGGAACAGGAGAACAGGGCGAGGTTCCCTGTCCGGCTATCCTACAGATCATGCTTTAAATGTAGTGTGTTAAAATATCTATCGCATCTGCTAGAGTAAAGAGGAATTACCATGCCTTATTTGATACGAGCATGCAACCAATCAGCTGCCCCTGACAACAGAACACCACTCGACACACAGCCACCATTCTCCCCTCTGTCAGCCTCACAGACAGATGTTTGTCTTGTCAGCCTGGTTAGCCTAGATTCCCCCAAATCCCCTCACTGTCCCACTGTCAGCAAGCTCAGTTTGGGACATGCTTACCCCCAGGATGGTGAACATAGACAGAAATGTACCTGAAAAAGTGGGCCACAGGGCTTTGAGCAGTGCTTAGGAGACTTGGTCTCGCACTGTAAGTGTGCAACAACAGGAAAACAACAGTCAAATGATTATTTAGAGTTGAATTTTAAGTACTCCATGGAGCATATGAAGGGTTCTTTGAGTGTAGCACTGTAGCCTATACAGAGCACTGCTTAAATCCCCAGATGACTGACAGTCCAGGCAGGCAGGGTTGAACCTCTGGGACAGACATGCTGTGCAGGGGGGGGAAGGCCAAAGGAGAGGGATGATGGGTGTGTGTGACATTGGTGGACATGGGAGGGAGGGGCAGACACATTTTGGGTGCAGGAGGGGGGAGTGAGGTTTCCCTGTAAGTTTTCCCTAGGGCCCCCATCAGTGACTGACACACGTCTCAGTCCCACATGACAACCGCACTCATACATACAGTACACACTCACTCCACAGGTTTGAAGGTAAATACAGGCAGGTGGGGGGAAAGGGGGCTACTCTGCAAGCCATTCAAAAGACTGAGCCGTGGTCACAGCCAATCAGAACCCCCAACCATGGCAGCCACAGACACTCAAAGGGAAGAACACAAATCTAAAGAGACTTGGAGCTGGTGATTCTACAGGATGTGATGCAATCTTTGTTACTAGAATCTACCTTGATTTTAATTGGATTTTGGTTGGGTTTTTCGTACTTGGAATCAAAGCACTGTAGGTACTTGTGAGCAGATTGTGAAAAGTGAAATAATAGTTTAGTGGTTTATAAAGACAAGAGGAGGAAGCTGAGAGAGGCCAGTATTAGCCTACGTTGTAAAGGGGGGTGTTACATTGAGGTCAATTGTAGAGTGGGAGAAACACACACACTTATGCACACATACATAGAGGGAATCCAACAAACCTTACCTAAAAAAAGGGGCAAAAAGAACAAAAGAAGAAATAAGAACAGAGTCAATACAGTGAAAACTCAAAGCACAGGGGACACATTGCTATCAAGTCAAACAAATGCTTCTGTTCTGACAGGAGGGGAGAGAACGAGTATAATCCTGTAGTAGTATTATTATTATTATTATTATTATTATTATTATTATTATTATTATCATTAGAATGTGATCCCACAGATTCATTCTATAGTGATGTGATGGCGTGATACGGTGATTGTGTTATAAGTCCACTCCGGAGTAAAGTAGATGACCATATTTGTCCATAGTTGGTTCAAACACAGGACCATTAATATAGACAACAATTGGACATGCAGGCAGGTTAGCGCCAGACAAACAAGACTCATCTACCCACAGAGCAGAGGCCACTGCTTACATAACCACACTGTACTGACACCATGCAAACAGCAACAACACAAGAGCTACACTCAACCAATTAAAATTTTGACAGAGTCATTTAGCAGACGCTCTTATCCAGAGCAAATTACAGGAGCAATTGAGGTTAACTGCCTTGCTCAAGGGCACAGATTGTCGGCTCAGGGATTCGAAATGGAAACCGTTCAGTTTCTGGCCTAACGCTCTTAACCAAAATAGCTACATGCCGCTTAGGTCATAAGCCAGAAACGTTTACAGATTATCACCTCAAACACACAAACACAACCCCCTTTATTCGCTAGACTACTGACAATCAGACAGCAGGTCCATTTTTAAAATGCATATTTAAAAACAAAACACCCTGTCCTGTTTGTCTGTCTCAATCCTGTTATCAATGCATCAGAGTCATGGGTCACCGCAGTGCTTTCACACTGACAGACAGGTAGTTCCCAATGTGTCCTGTAGGAGGCAGTGTCCTGGACTGTAGGGCCTCTGGCTGGTAACTGGTGACAGAAGTGGACTTGAAAGCCCTACATGTCCATGAGCAGAGGAGAGGTGAGAGCACAGAAATACCAGGAACCCCTGCCAACCTCCTTGCAACCAGCCCTGGCATGAGCCTCAATCCACCATTCCTCATGGGACAGAGTCGAGACCATCAGCAAAGCAAGACGCCACGCAACGGCTGTGTTCTCTTCAAGGCCAGAGATGACGAGTCGTTGACACAAGTGTAAAAACGTCTTCAAAAAGCTTCTTAGCATACAAGAGCGTTGTTGGTATTACATTTACCGTGGCTGCTGTGTGTGTGGCATTCTTCTGTGTGACTGTTGTGTTTAGCACAGTGATGCCAAATGGGAGGGTGGGACAGATCCCCAGCTAGATGAGCCATGGCTAAACACTACAGACAGAAAAGCAGACACTAACAGAATGCAGTGTGCCCTGCACTACATACACTACTCGCCTCCCTTAAAACAAATAACCAGCAGACCTGACTGACGCATGTCTTAACTCAGTGCAGATCCTCTTGTTGCACCAGAGGCTACTACTGCAGGGAGGCTGGCAGTCTACAGTTGCATAAGCAGCATTGTAACAGCATCCTCCTCTAAAAGCAAGTATAAAAACAAGGTTCTCTAACAAGAGCCTATTTATCCACTTAGTAAGACATTAAGATGCAAATGTAGCATTCGACACATTGTTACAATCACCTGCTCAGGGTGTCAGACTGAACAAGAGGACAAGTCCCCAGTAGTGTACGGTTTTGAGAGGGAGAAGGCATCCAGGCACTGTGTCCTGTTGAAAACAAGACAGTGTGTTAGGAGACAGAGAATGAGCAGACTGGGACGTTTCCCATTAGCGTGTTGTAATGCAGCCCAGATGCTTCCTGCTGGGTGGGTAGGGAAAGGCTGGTGTGACTAAGGGAACGGGGTGAACGAGAGGAACGATGGAGGGATGAGAAAAGGCTGGGTGAAAGACGGGTCTGGGTTGTGTAGCTAGCTCTGGGCAGAAACAAATGAGTGTGAAAGGGGTTGGGTGAAGAGGTTAAGAAGCTTCCCCTGGACTCAGACCCTGGACTCAGCCCCATGAAGTAGACACACTCACTCTAAACCAATTCTCAATAGACTACATGGACCAACCAGCCTGCCAACTATGACATCATTCAAAGCTGAAGGAAAACACGACACAGGGCTCTACAGTGCGACCATTTTACTCGCATAGGCACCAAAATATTTTGTTGTGCAACCTTTTCCTTTCAAGGCACCAGTGCACCTAGAAAAATGTAAGATTCTAGCTTTCTAACCTAAAATATTTTACACTGTGCTCCAAAATGTATTCGCGTGCGCCTACAATTTTTTTTTTTTCAAGGCCAGTGTAGAGACTTGCTATTCATCACCCTCTATAGAGAGAGCAGGGGGAAGGAGAGGGAGAACCGGGGAGAAGTGAGACAGAGAGAGGGAGATAAAGAGGACGAGGGTACGAGGGTACGAGAGAGACCGGAGGGGCAGATACTGAGCGGCCGAGGGAAGAGAATGTAGCATAGCAGGCAGGAGTTGAGTGGAGAGAAGCCGGGCGCTGCACCACCAGGACCAAGCAAATGAGGCCGTGTGCTGAACTAAAGAGGCTGAGGTGGCCTAAGCACCCCCCACCATCCTGCACAGCACCAGTCAGCCTATGCTGGGCCAGCCATTCCCTGCCTATAGAGGAAAAACAGCATGGACCACAGCCAACAGCTCTGCATCCTGCACCGAGTGTTGCTGCTGCGTGATATTCTGAAGGCCATTTTCAGACAAAGACAGTCCTACACACAGACATGAAAGCTTGTACTAGCACAGCAGTGCAGGCAGATAACATGCAAACACATGTTTGGGCTGTCTAATGAAAGTTCACCAGGACATTACAGACCAAAGGGAGGAGGAACTGCAGAGACAGACACTGAGTGCATTGGCTGTACTGTCTTGTCTGTCACTACTAAACTCAGAGGCCTTTATGCTCAAACCCTTGCCAGCCAACTAAAAACACCATCTGACATGAGCTGTGGTCAATCAGTGCACACAAAATGCATCAATACAACTAATTCAAATCAAAAGTTAATAGTGAATTACCATAGAAACCCTGAAATAACAGATAACCAGTGTAAGCCCTAAAGTAACCCATCAATCCTTCAGATTAGCTTTAAATTCATTTAAATAAAGTGCCAGTTAATAACAGGGAGAGATCAATAACAGAAATGGGAGGGAGTGAGATTAACAGTTTAAATCTAACCAACATATTGACTGAATTATTTTGACTAAGTACTGGGGAGGGTAGAACACGAAGGCATGACATAGGTGATTATATTAGACTATACATAGCTAGATACAGACCTCATCAGTTACAATAACTCTGCAATCGTCTACGAGCACACACAACCCTACAGTGCCTAGTATCACTGTACTAATCACCACAGCTATGAAGCAAAGACATTCTAGAAACTGAGGTGAAATTCCAAACATGACACAGGTGTTCCAAGGCAAACTAACTTGACTCTTGATCAGTGGAACATCTGAGAATCAGACCTGGACTCTGTCTGCTACACACTTCAGTGGAACCAAGCTGGGTACACACACACTGGCATTCCACCATGAGACTAATGTCTTTTTTGGAGGAGAATGAACAGCAGCTCCCATTGGCTGAGGGCAGTGTGTCTCAAGGGAGCTTATAAGCAATGAGCATCAGTGCGAGTGTGTGTGGGGTGGGCATGCATTCTTCATCCCCTTCAAAAAAAATGTTTTTTAATTAACTGGCCCACTTTAGTCAAATCTGCTCTAGGCTAAATGCATCATGGGAAGGGAACAGCAGTGGCGCAAAGAACAAACACCACCCCCCTCCTCCTCCTCCTCCTCCTTCTCCCCCGCCCGTCCTGTCCCAGGGTGCATTACGCTATCCTTTCTACACCTAGTTCTGGCGAAGACCAGGGCAAGACCAACAGGGACAACTGTACCGGGGTCATGCACCAAATCCTCTGATCCTTTCTACCTACCAGAAGAGGAAGACAGAGATCAGAAAAGTACAGAAAACAGAAAGGAAACAGTTGAAAAGAAAAGCACAAAATAAAACCTGGAGAAAGGTGAGGCAAAGAGGAGGAGTACTGAGAGGAGAAGAGACAGTATTAGCATACATTTGAGAAAGGAGTATGGAGAGAGAGAGAGAGAGAGAGAGGGAGGCGAGAATGTCTTCTTACCCTGCATGGTTTTGCCCAGTCCTTGCCCCAGCTTCCAGCCATGTTTCTGAAGCAGCCGGTGCCCAATGTTATCCTGGCAGACAGAACAGAGGAGAAAAAGACCAAAAACATTCCAATAATAAGAAAAGCTTTTCCCGTGGGCACGGGTCACAAACACATACAGGACTACTACCAAATCATCACCACCTCCTCCACCATGTGACATCAGTGTCTTCCAGCACAGGGGGAGGTGAGGAGGGAGGGAAGGGAGTGCGTAGTTTCTGTACTAACATCCTTATGGCCACACTGAGGGTTTAGAGAAGGAGCCTACCCTAACAGGAAGTGATTAAAACCTCAAAGCTTACAAACTGGGGATGAAGCGTCCCATGTTCTACTCGTTGTTGTAACACAGAGAATATCAGCTGTCTGGGAGGTACGAAGGGGAGGGAGGAAGAGGAGAAAGGAGACGGTAATATATGTATCACACGCTTATACATATATGAACCGCTATATAGCGAGATCTATCGTATAGACAAATGGAACAAAAACGAGGAATGGAAATCTTGCGTTAACAGAAAGGAGGACCAGAAACTCCCAAGCTTGTTGTGATTCCATAACCAAGAGAGGGGAGCGCCACAAAAAAATATGCAGCTGTCACGAGAGAAATACAGCGAGAGAGGGGGAAAGAAAGAGAGAGAGAAAGTGCTAAGAGGGCCTTGGGTTACCATTACAAGGCCCAGGGTTGAGAGTGTGTATGACTGTGTAGGAGAGAGGAAGACATCAGGTGCGTGACTGAGACTGTTATAGCGCTATGGAACGGCAGTAAAACAAAAGTGAAATGCAAGACTGTCGCACCACTACAAACTACAGTACACCATCAAGCACAAAGAAAACAGAAACAATGAGATTTGTAAAAAATATAAAAAACATTTAAAAGGTTGCGTTTCAGTTGTGATTATAACTATTCCAAGCTTTTCTACGACCATTCACCAGGGTGCTGCACTCTACCAAAAACATACAAACCAACCCCCAAAAAAGGATATTTATAATCACAAAGAGAGTAGATGTCAAATTTCACAAACAGAAAACCAAGTGGGAGGGATTGAAACCAAACAGTAAAACAGCATGCATCTTTTTGTTAGAGTTGAACAAAAAGAGACTGTGTTAGTACTGGACTGTATATGATGATGCATATACAGAAGGGCAGGGTCAACAGAACGCCTACGGACCAATGGTGTTAGTCTGAGATGGGCTCAAGCACAGAGGTGATGGTTGGACAGGGTCATAGTAGATCGTCTTGACAGACAGAGGGCAGTGGAAGTGGATGGAGATGTAAGGGTGGTGGTGGGGTGGGGCAGTATGGGTTAGTGCATGTGGAAGGGGTAGTGGTTGTCACACACAGCACATGCTGCATCTCTGCCCGTCTGCCTTTGTCACAGAGATGGATTTTAATCAATTTTATCGAGTCCCTGTGGTATTTCAATCTAAACTACTACCCCCCCTCCCCGCTCCCTCTGTATAACTAAGTCAACGCTCCCCACTTGCTTATCGTTAACTAAAATGTCATTACCTAATTGGTTTGTTTTAAGTAGGCCACAAAATATTGTTGAAATGGCAACTCCCCTCCAAAGACACTGATAATCTCCCTCATATACAGCACTTGTTTTAGGGCCTTGCTGATAAAATACACAAATATATGTTTTCCTACCTTACCCCAGGGAAAAGTTGAACTGCACCACTTCCTAGCTCTGTTTGGTTGTGTTTTTCTCCTCGTCTATTTCCAGACAGGAAGACCCAGTAGAACAGAGTCTGGGAATGGGGGATATATGAGCTGCGTCTGTGTGCCGGTCAGATCTTCCACTCCAAGCACAGATAAGAGAGGAATTCATACTGGGCCTCATCTTCCACTCCAAGCACAGATAAGAGAGGAATTCATACTGGGCCTCATATTCTGGGGAGAGGGCTCGCATGTGTACTTATAATAACTGGGGCTATACATCACCTAGCATGGTGTCACCATATAAACATGTTCATGCTGGTTGCTAGACACATCAAGTCAGAGCAGATATAAATAAAAGAGGGGCTGGAGGACTACAACTCCCATGATCCTCTGCAGCCTCGTCTCTCTGCACTGCAGATGGTGCTGCAGTGGGCTCTTCCCTGCTCCCATTGACAAAGAGATACTGGGGATGCTTTTAGTTCTCACCGCAGCAATAACCCACACAGAAAAACAAGCACTGGCTGAGGAGAGTAGTTGATCAAATAGCACCTTTCAGGGGTTATGTAGGTTGATGGGGGAATCAAATGTAAGCCAATAGTCTGTAACCCTCCCCCAAAATAACTCTAGCAGCGTCTGTAAATCAGAATGAGGAAAACCAGGTGGGGCTGGTGTGGGGAGAAACTTCAGTCCAAAATGGCTGAGACTGATCGATGAGCCAATCAGAATGGACTGAGCAGAGTGTGAGGGCGGAGATGAGGCTGTGTGCTGAACAACAGATGAATGAATGCATTAAATGAAGAAGAACAGACAGACGGACGATGAAAAGCAACGACGGCGAGTTCCAACAGCAGTGCAAGTGGAGTGAAGGCATTTCCATACGAACCTGGCTTTAAAATACTGGGCTGTCAAAAGAACAGTCACACGTGACACAATGTAAGAAACCGGCCAGTCACTAACGCTTTCAACTGCAATTTGTTTTATAGCTTTTTCTTATTAAAAAAAAAAAGAGCTAAAATCTTTATTTTGCCCTAAAAAATGTATAAAACACTGTACACAAAACAGAAATGTGGTAACTAGGCATGTCAATAAACTCACTGATTTAATGATTATTGTTAATATAGGAGAAATAAAAAGAAAATGTTATCCAAACAAGAGAAATCCACACCGAGTGTTGGTAGGGAGGGTAATGTGCATTGTGCTGTCATTGACACAGTGCATGGGGGGGGGAGGTGGGGGGGGTTAAAAACAAATAGATAGGGGTAAAGGCAGGAAGAGGTATACAGGGGGCACCATACCAGGAACCTCAGAATGTGTGGGTCTTCAAACCTTGTGATGCTGACGGTGTGTGTGTGTGTGTGCAGTAGACGCTGGCTGTGTGTGAGCCTCACACGGAGGGGTTCAGAAGCCCCTTGCATTATATGGGAGGTTTTTAAATAGGGATTACTGCACCATCACTGTCTGAGGCCTTAACCAACAGAACAGACAGCGCGCTAATCCACTTAACCAGAAAATTATGTCAGAAAAAAGAGCAACCAAAACTTGGGTCATATTTTATATGATTATCTCTGTGAGATTTCAGTGGGTGAGAGTGAGTGAGTGAGAGACTAGTAACTGTGACAGTACAAAACAGAGGGTCGCAGTCAGGCGTCACCCGCTCTTGTCCCCCTGTGGAATGTGTGTTTTTACAGGAGTCTTGTGGAGCTGGGTCTGTTGGACAGAGCAGGGGGGCAGCTCTCCTCTTCCTTGTAAAGCTCTTTTTCCAGCTCCGCTGTCCTTGGCGCACTGTCTGTCTGTCTGCCTTGCACGCTCACATTCCTCCCTGCTGAGGCTCAGATAGGTGTGACTAAATGGAAACAACGGTCCCTGCATGGGCCTCAAGGGACTCAGGCCAAATAGAACACCTTCCAACCAAGGACCTGCCCTCTTAGCACCACCATATTGGAGAGCAGTTGTTACCTAACCTTGGGTCTGTTCAGCTGACCTTGAGTTGTGACTTAACCGGTGGACAGACTTGGTCAGGACCATTTGGATCCATTACCATCAATGACCTTAAAAACATCTAACTGACCTCGTCAGTCTGCCTCCTGCAGTGTTGGAGCTGGTGCTGAATAGAGATGGAGCCCTCGGCGGGGTCAGGGTTGTAAAGGGGACGAGTGACTGACGGCAGATGACCTTTCCCTTGGTAATCTTCCAGGGGTTCATTTTCCCAAATGAAGGCGGAGAGGTGGTGGGAGTGTAACACTAACACGGCACGGAGCAGAGGAAAGATACAGCTGGTGCCTGAGCAACAGCACAGTTGTCTGTGTCCCTCTGTGTGTGTTCCTCTAGGCTCTGTGTGTGTGTGTGTGTGTGTGTGTGTGTGTGTGTGTGTGTGTGTGTGTGTGTGTGTGTGTGTGTGTGTGTGTGTGTGTGTTGTTGTTGTTGTTGTTGTGTGTGTGGGTGGCAGTGAAAAAAAAACACCTATACAAGATTGATCATTTCAAAGACACCTACAGCTCTGTTGATACATGGATGTGAACAACAACATAGCCTTTAAGCAGTTGGTACACTGCCACAGTCTGTCAGACCCACCTCATGTTGATGATGTCAGCACCTGGACCCAGAACAGAGAGACACCAAATGGCTGTTAGCACCCGTGATAACATACGGAGGGTGGGCAGGGGTCAGTGTGTTACTGCAGTC
This sequence comes from Oncorhynchus tshawytscha, assembly GCF_018296145.1. Lineage (NCBI taxonomy): Eukaryota > Metazoa > Chordata > Actinopteri > Salmoniformes > Salmonidae > Oncorhynchus > Oncorhynchus tshawytscha. Next base: position 9,732,731 of record NC_056455.1, read on the forward strand.
GTACCGCACCATGAATGGGTGATGTATGACATTTGACCTGTCATAAATCCCTGGGCATGTACGTTTCCTTCTAATCTGACTGAGGTTTGACTCTGAATATTGTTGTCTGTGGTGCTGTGATGTAGCTGACCCTGACTTGGTGCAGTGTCTCAGTAGTCAAAGGTAAAAGGCCAGAAGGCATCATGTGAAATCAATCTTCTCTCTCAAGTTTGAGGCCAGCACAGTTTGTGCACAGGTGTTTTTTAAATCGAGTGTGCTCTTGTGTGTGTGAACACGTGTTTGTGTGTGTCTGAGGCTGCCCACTGGATCGCTCTCTCAGGGCCAGGGATTTGGAGGAGGGAACAGGGGTAGGGGACATTGGAGAAATGGGAGAGGGGAGGTGAAAAGGTGTTGTGATTAGGACAGAGTGTGAGAGAGCTAGCACCGAATGATAGCCAGTTAAAACATGCAATGCAAAAAACAATGTTAGAGAAAAGAGCGAGAGAACAGAGGGGAAAGACAGAGAGAGAAAACAGATCCCAGTTAAGTACCACAGACCTCTAACTGCCTACAGATCAGAACACACACGAGTGGCAGGGGAGGGGCGCGGAGAGGCGCTGCACACACAGCCAGCGCCTTGACGTGAGACATGCTGACGACTGTCACTGCCCCCGTCACCCCAGAGCCATGACACTGCTGCTGGAGTAAGAGGGGGGGTCTGACAATCTTAAGTGGAGCTGTGAAATTTCAAAGCTGATCAACTGCAATTTCACTGAAATTAAAGGTTGGCGTGTGTAATACGCATTATGTGAGCGCATGCGTCTGTGGTGGAAGTGACAGTCCTCTCTCTCTCTCCACGTGTGTCAGGAGCTGTCGTGCTGCAGCCCGGCTCTCAGCGCCCCTCCATAGACAATAGCGCAGGAGCAACAGAGCCACTTTACCCAGGCAGGCAGGCCACCTCTCCTGCTCTCCTCTCCACTCCTCTCTACTGCCCACCCACAGTAGGCTCCTGAGCCAGTGAGTGGGTTGGTGCTACGTGGCTAAGCTTGGTTTGATCAATCCGCCCACCATGACAACCCGTCAGGGTATATATCTCACATGAAGGACTATGGAGAAATGGTCAGGGCCAGACAGGATTTTCACCCTCACATTTCATCAAGGAAGCATTTGTACCATGGCTTAGTAACGCTTTCAGAGTAGCAGGACAACAGCAGAGCTAGGAGAAGGACAGACTGACCTTTCTGTTACCGCTGTTGTTACTGCTGCTGTCCATGTGCCTCACAACAGAACAGACACAGGATTATTTACACCAGTGCCTGGCTGAATAATTTGGCTTTGTTACAGCTACATGCTTAAGGCAAGCTCTCATGGTCTAGCGGTATAGCTGTGTGGGTGTGTGCCGTTTCAATGCAGACTGGCTGTATATAGTTTAAAACAAAAGCCTAAAAACCCTCCTCGTACCTACTTGTAATTAAAGCTTTATTTATCAATGCAGCTGGAACTCTCGCCATGAACTCTCAATGCAGCTGGGATAAGATACTGTTCTGCTGTGCCTTGAGATGCTCAGAATCAGATCAATAGTTGCAGTCAGAGGACATCCACTATGCCCTGAGGGGAGAGGGGATAGACGTTGTGGAGACAAGAGTGGAGTTCAGGCCTGCTCTCCGCAGTGCTTCAGAGAGAGAGAGAGAGAGAGAGACACGGAGAGACAGAGGGAGAGAGAGATGGAAGGGGGAGCGAGAGAAAAGAGCTGCCTGCGATATTATCCATGTGCCTCGTCAGCGAAAAATGCAGTCCCAGTTGCACAAGCACCATGCCAGCACAGAATGACAGAGGGTACTGAACACCGAATCACTGTGTAGTAGAGAGAGAAATCATTGTTTGAACATAGGTGCATGAAAAGAACAGAGGGGAGATGGATTGAGAGAGAGAGCAGAAAGAGGTAGAGCGATGTGAAGACAGAGAGACAGTAAGAGAAGCGTTACAAGGAAACCCTAAAAGATGGGAGTAGGAAAGCGGAGCGTGCAAATACAAACCGGGTCATTGCTGCTTAGCTAATAGGGGCCAATTCGCTGCAGGAGAGAAATGTCGAACACCCCAAGTTGTGTACAATACTGTAATGTTCTGAGATAACTGTCCTATATACACACAAACACACAGAGTACACAAACGCCACACACACAAATACTAAACACACACTTCCATCTCCAAGCCTACACCTTTTCTCTTCTCTTGCTGTGGAGTGGATAAGGCACCGAGTCCCTTTCCTTTCCCAAATCAGGTCAGAGCAGAACAATCAGACCACATCTGATTCGCCTGTCCCCCCCCAGTGTGTGTGTTGTGAACATGTGTGTGAGTATGCGATTGTGTTCTACGCTTCTAATCTTGTTAGCCCAGAGAGTATTAGATTAGATGTTATTTATCGACAGGACCCCTCGTGAATATGTCCATCTCGTGATAGTGCTTCAGTGGCTAGGGTGCTAGCAAGCTATAATTAACTATGTGTGTGTTTAAATATATAAGAAGAGTTTGTGTGTGTGTGTGTGTGTGTGTGAGAGATGAGATGTGTTGTAGAGGGGGCTAGAGAGGTTTGTACAAATGACCTTTATTGCTAAATAGCCACAGTGTAATTTAGCACAGAGGGCAAAGGAGACAAACAGGGATAAGCAAACTTCCACGACTAAACTCAGGGACCTCACGCTTCCCAATAGGACATACACAAATTACATTTTACTGTACACTGCCCTTTTAACAGAGTGATTGGAAGTTATTTCAACTATAGACTGGTAACAGTGCCTTATCCACTCCACTCTAACAATCTGGTGAACTAGTGCCTGGATCACTGAAAACAGGCTTAAAAAAGACACGCAAATTCAGAGTAAGAGCTACGATTAAAGTCAAATATAATAATGAATAATAGTGAAAATATAATCCTATTCATCCAGCTAAGAGCTATCATACAGGAAATGGCACAGGAAGCAGAGGGCTTGGGAAGGGAGGGGGTCTACAGTGATTCTACTGATTGAGTACGGAGAATGGGTTGTCAAGGGAACACTGGATGTGTCTATCACACAGGCAGTAAAGGGTGAATGAAGGGGGCGAGGCTCTATTGCTCTCTCTCTGGACCAATCATTAATTCTCTCACACACACACAGTTTCAAGTTGGGCTTGTCCAAAAGGTGTAGGGGTGAAGGATGAGGCCTTACCGATTCTATGGGCTTGTCCAGGGACGCCTGCTCCAGCTCCAACTGGCCCTCTTCATACTGGTCAAAGTGATTTCCCCCCTAGGAGAAAAGACATGGGGACAGAGGGTTAGACAC